>NC_054743.1:8373751-8445468 GCF_018143015.1 Lytechinus variegatus
CTTTTAGGAGTGTCGCGAGTGAAGGTATAAATAACATACGGTTTTATTGATGAGGCTTCGGTAGAAATGGGTTTAACGTAGATTTGAAATTGCAATTATTTCATTAGACTATGATATCGTTTAAATTAAGAAACTACTTCACCTTTATCCGACCCTAGCTTGAACTGCGATTAGTGTATGTTATTTTATAGTGGATATATCTAATTCACTGGCTCTATCCTTCAATCTCTTTCAATTTTGGTTGGTTGGTTTATCAGTCGATTGAACGATTAATCAATAATTAGTTGATTAGTTGATTGATTATTTGATTGCTTGATTGCTTGCTTGCTTGATTGGTTGGTTGGATGGATGGTTGGTTGGTTGGTTGAGTTGGTTGGTTGGTTGGTTGAGTTGGTTGGGTTGGGTTGGTTGGTTGCTTGCTTGCTTGCTTGCTGGCTTGCTTGATTGGTTGGTTGATTGATTGACTGATTGATTTATTGATTTTGTTGGTTGGTTGATTGAGTGTAATAATGTATTGATAAACTTCATTCATATGGATGAAGACATTGTTTCATAACACAATAATCTAAATGAAAAGAATGTACGCGTTAAAGTAGCGTTTGGGAGTCGAATGACCTCAGGAATTACGATGATTATGAGATTCTGCAATGCATGGATTGATTCTAAATGTTCGAAATAGTCCTGGATCAAAATGAAAGTTGTCAGGCAAAGTGGGGATGGGTCATGGTGAACTGTAATCGGATAATATACAGGAAAGAGGATTGTTAGTCCTTTTCCTGTTAGAATTTCCCTAGGAATGTCTGATTGGATTTGAGCAATTCATTTTCTACAAATATAAATAGCGTAACATTTTGATCGATACACAATTCAATGTAATATTGCGGTTGGTTGTTCCCATTCTTACGAAGAGCAATTACAATATCCGGCTATATTCGTGAATATTCTCTTTCACAGCGCATGTGCACTTAGTTTGCAGAAATATATCATACAAATTATAATTATGTTCCCTGTATTTGCTACAATGCATAACCTAATCTTGAATTTAATAACTGTGTTTTGGTGTTTTGTGACCTTTTTATAAATAAAATCATATTGTGAAATGTCGTTTGACTTTCCTATAACAGTATAAGATCAATTCTTATCTAAATGTTCTCTCTCGATAATGATTTATATGTCACTTATGCATCATAGTGTGATGCGCAAAAAAAAATAAATAAATAGGGTGCATCATGCAAATTTCTAAAAAAGCTGCAAGTTAGCAAAGCAAGCCATCCGACCTTCCAAATTAAAAATAGATAATTTGCAATAGATTTTTGACATAATATTGATCCATCACCGTTCCTTTTCTTTTTTCCCCCTTTTTTTATGAAAATCTGGGGCCCATGACCCCAAAGCTCCCCTCTTCTCCCCCATCTGTGACGTCAGCAATGTCACCTGTTTTACTGTATGTCAGCAATGTCCTGGTGACCTGTTTTACTGTCTCTGAAATATCCTAATGTTAGCAAGTATAAGTAAAACATCGAATGTAATATGAATGAAGTGAGTTATAGATTTGACCCAACATATTCCTGAATCCTATTTTATCAAACATTAATTGGAAAAGTACACATGAACCGATAAACTGCGTGTTTATGCGGCATGAATTTCATACATATTTTATATAATGTGTGCAGGGTTTTTTTTATCTTTACTTCTCAAAATTAAGAGAGTTTAATGTCGGATGCTTTATCCAACACTTGTCTTAGCTAATTAAAAATCAAGGACAGTTGTCATAATTATCTGATAACGTGTCGGACAAAAAAATGTTGGTGGACTGCACCCTCTACCTATTTCAAGTGCGCTGTTCAAATTATCCATCATTGCCTGCTTACAAATTTAAGGGTTAGTATAAGGACACATATTATCAGCAGACATCATTTTTTATTATGTTTATCATTTATGTTTAGTCGCCATAGCAACTCACATTCCGCACACCTGTCATTAGGTAAAGAGAATAATGATATTGATAAACGGATGTATAGGGGAGGTGAATGTTGGTCCAATGCTTATTAATTTATTGATTATGAGAAAGTGCTACAGATCTGTGTGTCAAGATTGATGTGAAGGTCAAGGGAATATCAAGGTTGAGCGAGAGGGACGGAGATGGTAGTTGCACATTGGAGAGAGAAAGAGGGGCAGGATTTCATCTGTTGATTAGTATCCTATTAAGGATCTATTCAAATAAACAAATGTGAGATTTATGGATTGAGGTGATTTGAATATTATAGACAGCATTAAAGGGGTGGTACCATCAATTCTTAGAGCCCTTCTATCACTCCCTTCCACCCACTATCACCAAACACACCAATATCACCATTCAGTTGTCTGGTAGCTTTTAGTGTCTTGGTTGTTATGAAGGGAGCGCCGGGTGACAAGTAACAGGTGATTCACAAAGTACTATATTTATCTCTCATGCTTTCCTATAATTGTCATGGTTTTCTTGGTTAGCGTTGAAAGCAGGTGAGCATAACTATTACCACTGTCAATGGTATAAATGCATTTACAAAATAATATCACTGGGAAATAAATCATCACGAGCTTGAAAGTTATAGGGGTTGTTTTTAGGAACCTCACAGTGATTTTAAAACAGAACAACAATTTAAGAAAATGTTTTACCTCCTCCTTCATCCTTCCCATTCCACCCTATCTCTCACCAGCCCCCCCCCCCCCCTCTTTCTCTTTCTCCCTACTTTATATCTGAATTGATCAAATAGTTTTCATTTAGACAGGACTATCACTAAATTAATGAATCCTTTTCTTTGATACATTTGAAATAATGAAAAAAAAATTATGTAATTAAATGGGGATGTGCGTTGCATGAGTTGAATATTATTTTGGGAAATATTTTAGAAGATTTCTTGAAATAAAAGAAGAAGGGTATTTACGATTGCAAAAAAAATGTTTACTTACCTATTGTATGCACCACAGAAACGTATGTCCAGTTATATCTCAGTACAATATCCACCATAGCTTGTGCTTGTAGTGTATCAGATGGACAAACTCTTAAGAAGTATTCGTAGAGCGTCTTATCACTGAGGTCACGACTGGTTGCAGAGTAGGCTACCTGTGGTATATTGAAGAGCTGAAGTAGATTTTGGACCTGGATCGCTACTTCACTAGATCCTGGTCCTATCACTGCTGTGATTTGTTTCCTAGAGACATCTTGAGACCCACTGCATTCTGGATTGGTAGCTTTCTTACTCGACCTCTCAGACTCTAGATTATCACTTATAAATTGAAGACTCTGCTCAAGGGCTACGGATGAATACCAACAAGAATCTCTGATCTCACAGCCTAAAGTCACTTCAGGAAGGATTGCCGGGTCTTTGTTGATCTTCTCTAAGGTATGAAGCATGACTTCAACTCGATGGATCCCATACTGTTCCCGTACCCTACCACACTGTCGTGCTGTAGCTTCCACCTCGGTAGGTGGTGGAGCGTGAACCGAAAACAAAGTTCCAATTATCAAATCTCCATCCATACGAAGAACTTCCCTATCGCTCCTCGACACCCCACTTGATGTCGAGATCAAAGAACATATCGTGATCGAAGCAATTAAACTCAGATTTATCCATCGATATACTCTGAAGGTAAATTCCATGTCGTTGTTAGATGATACAAATCCAATAGATAGAGGGTGATCAAGAATTCAGTCTTGGCTTATATTGTAAGAGCATTTTCATTTATTGGAGGGAAGAAAGCATACAATGACAAACATTTCATTACAAAGGCGTTTTATTGTCATGTCGACAGGTGTCTTTTTGTAAGCCCGTGATCAGTAATTTCCACATCCAGCATTCGACGAATGAGCTATACTTTTTATAACCTTAACAATGTTGGGAATTATAATCCTTAACAAGCAGACAGATATTACAATCAAGAAAACTTTTATCCTTACTTTGGGGAAGGTGAAACTACTGGCCCATCCGATTCCTTGGTGCGCTGCAGAGTAGTCGAGTTAGGGTGCGAGCAATAGTTCGCTTCTTCTGTCGTCTGCTAAATGAGAAGACAGACGATTTTGATTGGCTGCTTGAGTACGAACGACTTGCGGTGACATGAAAATAAGAAAAGTGAAATGAAAGCTGTCTTATCTAACACTAGAGAGGGCGACATCGTGCGTGAATATCCAGAGTCAATTGTAAATGGTAATGATATCATTACATCAATCAGACAAAGCGACGTAGATGCCTAGTATGATAAAATTAATACAGTCGGCACGACGGGGTAGGGGAGACACCGCCCTCCTGATTTTCAAAGTGACTGAATAAGAGAACAAGTTTCAATAACAAAAATTGTTGATAGGAGAATGCCGAGTCGTGGGGGGGGGGGGGGGTAAAAATTAGATCCATTGGCTGAAGTGTCTCCATATTGTAATAAGAAAATGAAATTAAGTAAAAATATATCTTGTCACGCATCAGAAGTTTGAAGACATTGATAAAAATGGTTACGCATTTCATGATAACTACGCTCTACATTAAAACTTAATTTCAAGTATGAGGATGATTAGGAACGAACTAAATAATTGCTTTATTTATTCATAAATTATTATCAGGAGCGTATCAAAATGGAAAATCAATATTTTGACCAAAATCCATCGTCGCACGTTGACTATGAAATACATTCGTCTATTACCATGCCATCGCTTCAAAGTAACTTACTTCCATTTCGGGGGGGGGGGGGCTTTTAATTCAACTCTTCCTGATTATTATAAAGAAATGATTATAAAATAATTATAAATTGCACACTGTCTTGATGGCAAAGTATACAATTCAATCGCTGCGCTCCGTGAAAGTAACTGACTTATCAAAAAAATCCCCACTATGATCTTAAATGCCCCCCCCCCCTTCCTAGTCTACAAATGTAGACCCACATCTGCAGTGTGTGTACCTCAGCTGATTCAACGAGTCTGCATAGCAGACTATGTCTATCTGAAATGGCTCGCTTCGCTCGCCCTTTCAGGCTGGTTTGCTTCGCAAACCAGTAGCAGATCCTACCTCACGAGCCATTCAGAGTCTGCATAGCAGACTACCCCCTTCCCGAACCTCAACCGCCGTATTAGATATTTAAAGTGCCACATTATTTTCATAAGTGAAATTAGCCGGGGGGCCTTAATTTCCTAATTTTTCTTTTTAGATCACACACCTCTCTTCGTGGATCCATCATTAGACAAAATAGAGACCTGCATGGATAAACCGCTCGTTATGGAGATTTCTTTCATGTATTTCCTCCTTCCTTTTCCTCTTTCTTTAGTTTTTTTTTGTGGCGGTTGCCCCTTCTCCCTGTTTATTTTCTTAGATTATTTTTCTTTTTTCAATTTTCCTCGAAGTTCATAACCTGGAGCATATACGATCAGGTGCTAGATAATTTTTAAGTTTGAAAATGGGAGTAACTTAATTCGCTCTTATCATTACATTCAGACAGTCAACTCTCTTGAATAGCTCAACTCTATTATACTTGCAAAACATTACGTAAATCCGTTCTGAACAACTTGTATTCTTTTTTAATGAATGGGAATTGGGATGAATAAAAATAACATCTCCAATTAGACATTTTATTAATTATCTTAAGCAATCTTAGTATTTTTAAGAATTATTTTTGTATCCATGATGTTGTAATTGAACTATAATCTTTTATATGTATTTGTATTACTTGGTTAAAATGTCATCGATATGTTTTGTACTTCGTTTTATATATCTAGGATGCCAACTTGTATGGGTTTTCCTAAACCTTGTTTGGCAACCCGAGACATGTAAATATTTTATTTTTCTGTCTGAATAAATCAAATCAAAATCAAATCAAATCAAACATAATACAGTAGTATTGGGCTGTATCAATGAACCATCGCAGTTCTTTCGTCAATGTATGGCCTCGTTCTTCTTAGCATGACAAAGTTTCAAATTTATTTAGACTTGACATTATCTATTTAGCCTTCCCAGGACAAGTGTTTATCTATTACAACGTCACAATACTTGCATTCATCGACAATGGCTGACCATTTAATATATGAAAGAAAACATCTTTAAATGATTTTAGTCTGCGTCTTGTAACTAACAACACAACAACAACTAATCGAATTGATTGATTTCACAATAATGGTGTTATGAAACAATTTTTTTTAATACCATGAATACATTCAGCATTATTAAAAGATTGTAAAGAAATAATTCTTTGAATGATTTTTATGACATAAGAATACACAGTTTATTTTAAATACGATGGAAAGAAAGGGGGATGCATTTGAACTTTTTCGCTTGCTGCAAGAAAAGTAACATTTTCCCTTTCTCAAATGAAGACATAAATGTGTATTTTAGGCTAATGATAGTTAAAGTGCACCGAGGGCAAAAGAAAGATTTCTCTGTCATTCATATTTCTGAAGCCGAGTGCATAGCAATGAGATGGATGGAGCAGCTATCTTCCTAATCTCACTCGAGGAAATAGAGTTTGTTCAAAAACTGTTCCATTTCCCTACTGACAGCCTGCGAGTGATTCATTACAGAGTGCCTAATGTATAATGGCAGTCAGTATCAGTCATTCCATTCATCCAGATCGCGGCTAAAAAGCTTTAAAAAATGGATAGTCAACATGAATACCCCATATACGTTTGGTGGCTTGTTAAGAAGATGTGTAAAAATGACGCGGTTTCCTTCTCCCAATCTTTGTTTCCTACCTTAATTCCATTTTTTACTGAACAAAATATGTTAAAAGAATGTAGAGTATGACACCAAAGAAACCGTATTCATTAATCTAAAATCTGATTACTTCAATTTCAGGCTCATATTCCCTTTCCTTTTAAATCTTCTATAAGCGGTTTCTAATTTCTACTCATAAAAGGAAGAAAAAACAACAACGAAATACATAACTATAGCCTGCTTTCGAATAATGCATATCAAACCATATCTTGTCTGTATTATTCTAACATCTTGACATTTCAGAGCTGTTTGTTTATGCTTAATTGGATGTATCAATGGTTGAGAATTAGTTTTGATTTTCGCCCTATACATACAGGATCTCTCTCTTTTTCTCATAAGCGAACTTCCGACTATTCATCATTTTAATCGCGATGACGGGGGTTTCCTTTCGATTTTACCATTGTCAATTTGCTCTGTATGCCTTTATAATTGATCAGAGAATATACTTCAAGGATGCATTGATAAAAAAATTATTTTATTAATGAGAACGCATTAGTAATCGACGTTCATCATGTTTTCCCCCGTTTTGAGCACTTAAGGGGTAACTATCCCTTTTTAACGATAAGAATAAAACGACTTGATGAGAACATATTGCGAAATATAATAGAATATGGCATTTCCTGTATCTGAGGATTGTCGATATTGTTCGAGAACTTTCTGTTTTCACTTCAAATAGAAAGTGTTATTCTTCAGAATATTCAGATAAATTATCTTTAGTTAAGGCAAAATTGGTTGAGTTTATCGAGATAGACTCATCTCTTTCTCAGTCAGGGCCAACATCAAATATTACACCCTCCACTTGCCCACAGTCTATCTTCATTTTAAGTGAATGGCATTAGACTAATTCCGCCTATAAACATTTCGTCTAATAGCCATTTGGTACAATAATCACTTCATCTAATCACCAGTTCATCTATGACCACTTCGTCTTTCCAGTTGGTCTAATATCCATTTCATTTTTAATCAATTCGCCTAATAAACACTAAATCAAATTAGGCTAAATGGAATATGAACTAAATGGCTATTGGACAAACTGATTATTAGACACAATGTTCAGTGGACGAAGACCAATTTAAAAGAAACCCCTATTCTCGACCTATCTCCCCTCGATTTTACCAATCATGCCAATTCTCTCTCCCTATTCTGAGTACTTTGAGAACCTATTCATAAATTATCTCATAACCTCCATCTCTCTCTCTCTTTCTAGCCCCCCCCCCCTTCCACAATTGCTCTGGGAATGCTACAAAATTTTGTGTACAAATTAATACCTTAATCTCCACCTCTTTTCTAATCTCTCCTTTAAATGAAGACATCTTTAACAAAACAAATCAAATAATTTACACTTCAAGCAAAGTCTATTTAATTCCCAATTCAGAAACATAATTGCAACAACAATTAATTATAAACATAACAAGATGTGTTTTTTTCTCTGTTGATTCATGCCCTTTACTACACTAATACAATTCATAATTCATTTTTATGACTGTATTTGCACAGTAGCAGTAATTTCATGGACTTTAATTTCAAGATTTTGAATGAGTTTATAACATATTCAATTTCCAATCAAGAGGAACATTTTCTTCATGTTCACAACGAGATCTTAACATATTACAAAGAAAATTAGGAGAAAGCAAGAAATTTTGAGATGAATGTTTATGTGCATAAAGTTGAATTTCTAAATGATTATAATATTTCTTTAATTATTAGTGACAGAGGGAAACACAGTCGACTTTTCTATTCAAAGTACTGTTACAACCAAACAAGTTAGAATTTGTTTACCAACTATTTCAGCACCTCCTAGAAAAATCTACAAAACATTTTCATAATGGCGGATAGAAAATCAGATTGTAAGTTTGGGGAAAAAAACGCAAATATTGTTTGGAAATCATTTCAGTACAGCATCAAACCATTGATACAATTATATCTCAGCAACCATTATCTTCACAGCACTTTTTTTCATAAAATAATACTTGTTTCATAGTAATATAAAGACATTTCCTACATTAATCCTTTCAATTTGTACAATTAAAAAGCAAGACCACACAGTGAAATAAAGTAAAAGGAGAAAACCCATGAAAAGTTAAGATCAGGACCCTATCTTTGAAGTGTTGCGACAGATGCAATCAATTACAACTATGGACAGCCAGCAACGGCAACATCCAAAATAGAAGTTTGTTCAAAATATCTTCTAGATACGATGTATATTCAGACATCCATCGCTCTCTTGAAAATTTAGCGTGCTCTGCTTTAACAAAGGATATTGGGCAAATTTAGAAAAAAATGACAATGATGGATTTTGATATACATGTAGTTGAGGTAAGTCAGATAAATAATAACACTTTGTAAGATGGGACCCAGGGCCCCCTTAATGTTCATTTTACCCTTGTGATAGTAATCAGATAGAAATCATGATGATGCAATCTATTTTATATATGATTTCTAGATAAGCTTTAGTAGTACCTTCTGAATATGAGCAGAAATTCTGCAATTTTCTCATTTCCAGGACATGAAATGCAATCTACATGTACCACATTGGTTTAAAGAGAGCAGTACATGTACAAATGTCCCTGTAATTCTTAAATGACAGAAGTTTTGAATCAAACACAAAGTATGCGTCTACTGAAGTAACATTACCTTATTACAGTACATGTTAGTGAATGTTACGTCAACTCGCAAGAGTACACATTTTTACTTCATACATTAGGCCAAAGTTACAAATCTATAAAGAACATAGCTCTCTTTAATTTTCGTACAATGTAGTGTAACAAACCGGGGATTGAATTAGAAGTATTACTGCAAGCAATTGCCAGCTCAAAGCATAGTGGAATCCCCAAATACATTAATTTAAGCTTGAATTGTAGAAACTCCTCTACAGCTTATACTTGAAGGAGGCTTAATTTATACAATTTAATATCACAAACAATAGAATTAATGATCTAGCAAAATCAATGATTTCAAGCAAATATTTCCAGTTTTAAATGACGTTATGAGTCAACATAATCCTGTACACACACCCTGAAGGTTGACAGCAATGGAATATCAAAGATACAATAGGATTACCCGCATTCTGCATTGTCTACTGACATCAGATGGTACATGCCTTTAATCAGTAGTCAATAAGGAACTTTTTACAGAAAACAGAAATTATATCCAATGAAAGCAAGAAAAGTGTGCAGCTCTAACCTCTTCAGATGGCCCTCTTATCACAATGGAAGCAGGAGAACCCCTGCAGTTGAAGGGGGGGGGGGGGGGGGGGGACCTTTCTTTGTTTGCTTCTTCCTAGTCACATTTTTTTATTGAAATGTGAAACAATTTATAGTAAGATTTTATTTATTATACATAACTTATTGATTACACTCCCTTTCGCATGTATAAATTTTTCTGTGAGTAATCAGGGAGTATTTGCATGCAGTATATAACACATTGATGCACATGTTAGATCATGCCAGAAGATTTTTACATACATGTACATGTTGTGTAGCAATGGTGTAGTGTACAGCACCAATCATCATGTGTAAAGTGAACGGTGTCTTTCATAAAAGACGTCAACTGCTTCTGCTCAGCTTCAAGTTGTTGAGATACATCCTGAAAGGTGTAAAAGAATAAGACCGATTAACTCATTGCCTACTGGAACCAGATGATCCCTGTACAAAGTCTATGGATATTATAGAATTCAGTAGTCAACAGGTTAACCCATTACGTATTGGAACCAAGTGGTACCTGTACTAGATCTATTGGAACTACAGAAATCTGTAGTCAAAAGGTTAACCCATTGTCTACTGGAAACAGATGATCCCTGAACAAAGCCTCTGGGAATTACAGAATTCAGTAGTCCACTGGTTAAACAATTGACAGTGAATTGAAGAAATAACCCAAATGACCTTCATTTTGTAGTGAAACCCCTTTTTCCTTTTTTTTTTGCTTTTCAAATTTCTCAGAAACAATGACTTCTATTTTGTAGTGATAAGCTTTTTTTTTTTTTGCGCTTTTCAAATATTAATGAGCATGCGACCCCCACTAGGGCCCTGCATGTGTGTAATCTATCTTAGAGAAAGGGTGTACATGTATGCATTAGATTTAGCTAAAATATAAAAGTAAATAAGAAAATTGTTTACCTTTATGTATGGTTGAAGAATAGAGCATGATAATAGAGGCATGAAGGATGCTATGAGAAGAGCTAATGGCTCCCTATCAGATATGAATGTGACGTAGAGAACACCTGGTAATCGCTTCACTTCACAATAAGTAAGAACTATGGAGAACAATAGAAACACACCTATTAAACATATTTCATAAATTGTATAAGGGATACACAAAGTAAAATATTAAATCTAATTTTATTCTACAGAACAGCAACTTAATGAATGATAAATTGATAATTGTAATCCTCAGATATAAAAAGTGTTTCTAAGCCAATCAACACCAACAATCTCAATAACATTGACAATGAATTACAACCTCAAAAAAGTGGCACCGTGTCCAAAGATATGTACTGCTACATGTACTAGTAACAAACGAAAAAAGAGAAAAACATTTCAGAGTCGCACAGTTCAATTCACAGAGGTGGTTGGAAATTATACAGATTTCATTTTCAAAATCTAATTTCAAATGAGCTTATTTGGAAAAGTACATGTATATAAGAAAGAAGCAAAAAATAAAGACAAAAGAAAACAACAATATACTCACAATCCAATCTTTTTCACTTTTTTCATACACGTTTGCTGTGAAACTGACAAGTACATCGATGGAAGGCAGTGACACATGTAATGTTCTACAAACATCAACATTACCCTCATTTTTGTAATCCCTTACTAATTATAATTTTTAAACAGATCAAACGCAAATATCAATAATCTTTCTGAATTGCTTGTGGCATTCAATCGGCATGCATGGGGTGTACAGCAACAATACTGTTTTACTGCAGCCAGGCTATAGTTGAAAATGATGGATTCAAGCAGCTTATACAGATAATCCATTTCTCTTATTTGACCTATGCTCATGGCATAAGTGGTTTTTTGGCTTAGGAAAGTCAAAATGAGAAATGCACAGGTGCTTAAATGGCCCATTCACACAAGCTAGATTTAACGTGATACACAAAACAAACATGTATTAGTATCATTACCATTATAATTATTTACCAATATAATGCAATGATACAATGTAATCATTCTATATATTATATTTCAAAATAGTCATTATTACTATCATTGTTATTATTCATTGTTTGCTTTTTACATTGACCATGTCTATGTTATGCTATACTATTGCAAATGGAATTATCATTTACATGTAAAACTTTAATACATGAGGCTTCAGGAAAACACAAGTTGTGGTAAAAACTTGTTTTTTCAATATGTTTTGACCATCTTGAGTTAATCCCATTGCAAATTGAGAACATAATTCAATTTCCCCATGGTTTGGGTCTTGCATTCCCCTTTTAATGGTTCATTATCATGTTTTGAAGCAAACCATACTGACTATGTCACATATCTCCCTGAAAATTCTGATAGTGTGAAGTCCCCAAGTACAGGTGCTTGTACTTGGAGAATTCCTTGGCAGTTGACTTTATATGATGGATGACTTCGATGATAAAACTGAGCTAAAAACAGTCCCATGTGAACACTTTCATCCATTATTCATATTATTTGAACAGAGTTATAAAGCAAGATGGACACCGTTCTCACTACGTTTCTAACACTATACTGGAAACTAGTTGAACACGTAGTGAGAACAGTCAAAGTGATCTTCCAAATCAGTTTGGAAAACCACCTCGCAATGTACATATAGTTTTCAAGATCGCTTCGCCTCGGTAAACTGAATTTAGCACAAGTGAGGACACAACCATTCTTCATGAAGCGATCTTCGCACATTTTGAGCGTGCTACTCCACATGACAGGTGTAGAATGCCTACGCTGCGGTTTCGAATTTTGCGTAAAACATGTCATCCCACTGAGAGCGTTTCCATAGCAACAAGATTCTTTACGTGAAGTGATTTTGAAAACCACTTTCGTGTGATCAAGAGGGAACGCTAGCAAAGCGATTTTCCAAACTGGTTTCCTGAACCAGTTTTCAGTACTTAAACTAGTTTTAGAAAGTGTAATGAGAACGGCCTCAAAGATAGAGGGACAGGTTAGAGCTGAACAATCAGTAATTATGTACATGTGTGTATGAATTAAAAAATATAAATTATTTATCTCTCATCCCTATAAAATACATGTACATACTACACATGATCTCATGTCCAGGGGTGGTATTCGAGATCAATTTTATCACAGCTGAAATAAAATATTTCATCTCTGTTAAAGTCAGTGAGATACATGTATGTAAAAATACTCTTAAAATTACTTCAAATTAGTACCAATATTCTGAAAATAATTTTATCTTCATTGTATCTTTATAAGACACATGCCTATTTTTGAAGCAATATCTAATGAGAAAATGCTTTTTTATAGCACTCTCCTCTCATGCACTTATATGCCAGCATGTCTTTACCAAGATTTCTTTTAAAACTGACAATACTTTCATCTTTTCCTTGACGTCAATATCACACATTAAAATTTAATTACATAGGGTACATATTCTGCAAAAATCTCAAAATCATTCTTTTTTTTTTTTTTTTGGGGGGGGGACCAAAATTGACAGAAGCTAGAATCCAAGGCAGTATACATGTACAAGTAGTTTGGGGTAATTGTGCCCACCATACCCCCAAAGTTACTTCATGTATTTTATATCATCATGAGCCCATCTCTCTTCCATAATTCATAAATTATAAGAATAATATTCTTGCTATCATCAAACACAAGAGGGAGCTCTTCCATCTATGGCTCTGACCACATTCATTTCAAGTACTATATACATGTAGGAGTGGGCTATAAATGGGTGATTTTTTATTTTACTGCGGCAACTGTTTTCTTTGCGTACCTTATCTCAATATGAAATGGCAATATTTTTTGTCTCAGGTCGGAGAAAAAATGTGCGGGGCCAAAAATCCAAAGAGGTTGCCAAAAAAACCCAAATCACATTTTTTTACCACTACTTCTTTATTTGGTGATCTTTATTTCTAGTTTTGGTGTCTATTCATATGCTTTTTGGGGCAGCCAATTTGATTTTCCTATTAAAAATAAGTACTTTTAAACCATTATTTTGTAGAGTTAAAAGGTGATTTTACTTCAATTTACCAATATTTATAGCCCTTTTTCAGCCAAAAATTAGGTTACATCGTCAGGTGGTTCTTGGATATTAGACAATACCACTTGAACAGTAGCAAGCAGCTTCATATAACTATATTGCTTTTATTCCTCTAATTTGGGGTTTACGGATATATTGCGAAATATATCTTATCAAATAAAAGAAAATGTCATTTATCCATTGGGGCTATACAGTATACAATGTACTGTACATAGTATGCACTGACCACCATGACTATAATAAGGCCTGTATATAAATTATAGTGTCACAGAAATAAGCTCCTGAGGTTAAGAATTAGATTGTAAATTGATTGCTTGTCAGCTGATGTAACATGATGTAACCTGATAAATTGCACATTAACATCACATATCATAAATATGTATGCACATCACATTTTTAGCTATATCTTCTTCATTTGGATTTTTTTTCTTACCTGGTTGTGATGTCTAACCCTATGTTTATGGGGTCAGGTAACTGCCATGGCAATACTGATCAACAGCCAATCAGAATCAAGGATTCAATGAAAGTTACCATTGGATGGCAAAGTTATGGTGACTTTCCATCAGGGCCCTGAATAGCTACAGTATAAATGTGGGGTTGACTGTATTGATATTTATCTGAAGTTCTCCTCCCTGAATTAGCATATTTCACAATATGTCTTCAATTTCTGAAACAAAAACTAACTTCATATTCTGAGTCATCTAATCCCAAACCAATAAAGAGATCATTTCTATGACACGAGATACATGTACAGGCTTTGTATCATGATGGTCAATGTATGGACATACATGCATACACAGTACCCAGTACATTGTATAGTGTATACTGTATAGCCCCTATGGATAAATGACATTTTTTTATTCATTTTGAAAATATCTGTAAAACCAAAAGTAGAGGAATTAAAGCAAAATAGATATATTAAACTACTTGCTATTGTTTAACATGTATCCAAGAACCACAAGACAATGAAACCTACTTTTTGGCTGAATACAGGCTCTCAAATTTATAAATTTACATAAAATCACAATGGTTTAAAAGTACTAATTTTAGGAAAAACAAATTGCCTGCCCCAAAAAGCATATGAATATACACCAAAACCAGACAAAATAAAGAAGCTGTGGCAAAAAATATGATTTTGGGGGGGTTTTGTATCATTCAAATAAAAACGGGTAGTGGCCCATGCCAGTCCTACATTGTATATAATAGTCATGACTAATTCAAGACCTCATTAATTTTGAAGATATGAGCCCTTCGATTGTCGTGTCACTCATATTTGAAAATGACAAGCTGGCTTCGCATCATAATTTTCGTTGAGCAGGAAAGAGAGGTTAAATTGGGCGGGCCCTTTTTCGAAATGTTCTGTTTTTTTTGTAAATCCCTCATTATTCATATTTAAATGAAAGAAAACATGGACGCAACCATGTTTTGGACTAATCACATATAAAAACGCTGATTCTGGCCTGAAAAGTGGAAGCATAAACACACCCTTAGACTGATATCATTTCTGACCACTGTGTAACACATCATATGTTCCCATTGCATAAAAGTTAATTAATACAGTATTATGGTATATTTGTCATCCGATGGTAACTGCCATGGTAACAATGCTCAACAGCCAATCAAAATCATGGATTTCATGAAAGAAACCACTAGATAGCTAAGTTAAACTTTTATGCACAGGTACCCTGGCTGGTGCTCCAAAGATGTTTGCATGTACAAAAAACATGCATTTTAACAGGGAATCATTTTCTTTGTATTGCATCAAAATTCGACATTTTTCAAAGAGATGCTCCAGGCTGAAGATATACACAACAAAAACAGTAAGTCCCCCCTAAATCAAATTGCTGTAACTTTTGAATGGAATTATTTTGAGATATGATATTTCGTAGGTAGTTTTCTACACTCATTAAGCAACTTCTGGGGAAATATGAGATTGATCGGTGGAGTCATGCATGAGTAATCAAAGATTGAATTAAAAATAACCATTTTAGAAAGTCACAAGAGTCGTGTTTCACATTGTGCAAATACAAAATTGGACAAAAGTTGATTTTAGGCGAGTTTTATGGTGTTATACTGTTTTACTATCCATAATATCATAGCCACTCCACACACAATTTTGATATCGTATGTTCATGGTTGAGTGAGCACACTGTATTGCAGGGGCTGCGGAAAAGGGGGGGGGGGTTCAGCCCCCCCTCACTTTTTTCAAAAAGCATGTAAAAAATGTAAAAATGACCATACGATTGTGATATTTTGCATGGTCAGCCCCCACCCTCACACTTTTGGCTCAGCCCCCCCCCCCCCACTTTGATGAAAACCATTCCACTGCCCCTGTATTGTGACGTATCATCATAGGGGTTTATGGTAGTATCCTCTACAACTTGTTACATCATGTTAAAATCTGAAAATGTTGGTGGCTCCCCCGATTTATGCTCCTCCCCCATTTTAAAATTCTGGATTCACCACTGATTTGCCCATAAATTAAACTGATCATGAGAGTTTGTTACGAAAATACATTCATGCCATATACTGTAAAGAGTATATATTCCTAAGTTTTCGAATGTGCTCGCTCAACCATCAAAATGTTTAAAGTTCGGAAAGTGTGTGGTGAGAGAAATGATGGATGATAAAAAATGAAACCGAATTGGCTCTCAATATTCTCTTTAAAATGAGTCTGTGACATTGAAAATACCAATTTTCCCACTTTGATGCGTGCTCACTCATCCATTAATGAAGATATCGATTTCATTTTTGCACAGAATTCTGCCCATAGGTTGATAAACATTACTGCCACATTGCTACAGACAGCCTTGAAAAAAAGTTCCACCATATTGAATAAGGGGATAGTTATTCTTAAACATATGCACCCATAATGTACACAAGTCTATGAGAGAAGAAGTCAAAATTTTCACAAATATGAAATGAGGGTTTGTTTCATGGATGGTTTTTGTTACTTTGTTACAACAGTTATTTCATGAAACTTCGCACATGGCTTCGGAATAACACTATCCAAAAGGCGCGCGCACCAAAATAACCATTCAACATGGTAAAGAGTGGGGCCAAGGCCTTGAACTTTCTTCTCATTTGCATAATTTTTTAATATTGTGTGCTCACTGATGCATTAAACATCAGGATTTTCATAAAAATCAAATGAACTATGCAAGGAGGTTTGTGACAGATATCCAGTTACAAATTGCATTTTTTCCAATAATGTTAAACAGAGCTAATCACATTCCACATGTTCATTCAAGCGTGAATGTTTAATCAAACTCCTTTGAATCATTGAAGCATGTTAAATGGTCGTGAACATAACGAAAAAGTTGAGAAAAGATCATTTTAGTTACCAAAATGAAACAATACTTGCCTATGATATTTGAAAATCATGTTTTGTTTTCAATAATTGTTCATTGAACCATGAAAGGATGAATAGTGTTGAAGATACTCTTTACAAAAATAGCTGTCATCATATTCTTTCATTCTTATTGATGTAAATGTGTAAAAATCAAATTATAGCAAATATGGACTTGTGTTTAATTCAACCGTGAAATTTAGCCAGAAAAGTTGTATCGTCTTTTAGAAAGTACCTTTTACAAGCCTTCTGACTATTTTTCATGATGAGAATGTGGAATTAGTTCCCATAAAATGGAATGAAAGTCATGATATTTGGCTTGTGACTTTCGAAAAGTGACATCTTTGCCTTCTGACTGTGCTCACTCAAGCATGACCCAAAATAAGTCCACAACATTTACTCAGAGGGTGGCTTATAAAATTACCTACACGCTCATGTAAAAATATATCAAAATTTCGCATTGGTTCGGTAATTATTGATGTTTGTTTCTTTTAAAGGGGGCACTTACTTTTTTTGTTGTGTATATTTTTATCTAAAAAAATTCCGTAAAAATCACAGAGCAAATTGCTGAGAAGTTGCTCTGATGTCATATCCCCACTTGTTCTTTTTGCATTTCATTATACCAAATTGGGTTTATTCAAAAAATTTTTATCAAGAACTATTTTCATTGGATTGACAATTGATGAAGTGCAGGTAGTGGAGACACATCATTTAATACAAAAAAATTAAACAATGATTACATGTAATAACATAAGAAAAAGGAAAGTGGGTATGTGACATCATCAGCCAACCTAATGAATATTCATGAAGACATGCCTACATGTAGATCTGTTTTACTGGAATAATGCAAATCTTTAGAATTCAATATCTTTGTTATTTGTTAACCGATTTTGATGACATTTTCAGCATTTTGTTCTGTGAATTTTAGCATATTTATTTAGAAATAAATATTTTCAGTCCGGAGCATCTTGGCCGGGGGGCGTGAGAGGGCCCCCCCCTTAAAATCTCGGCCGTCAACCGCGCGATCGCACCGAAATTGGCACACGGGTTGGCTGGGACATAATCTGCAAAACTGTAGAGTCATTTATTTCATGAAAATTGCTACTAAATAATTATGCTAATTTATGCATAATTAGTATGTGAAATCATACTTTTTCCTCTAACTAAATGTAAAGCTACAAATGTTCTAATTTTTGGTACAGGAACTCTTTGTGGTGTTCTATGCAAGTGTAAATAAAAAAGATTGTGATATCAAAACATTTTCTTATGTATTATATTGTATTTTGCAATTCATTATGTATTTTCTTTTTTCTTTTACCTTTTGTATTTCATTGTATTTTCAATGAAATTTGTTGGGGACTCTTCTGAGATCATAGAAAGCACAAAATAAATACATTTAGACCAGCAAAACTCAAAATAATTATACATTTATGATATTTGGTTGAAAACACAATTTGCATTGACTTTGTACACAAAATCACGTTTTTGAGCAATTTTTGGTCTGACATGCACTTGCATAATGTTGCGTAATTTTGGAACCATGTACCCA
The DNA here is from genome assembly GCF_018143015.1 of Lytechinus variegatus. Classification (NCBI taxonomy): domain Eukaryota; kingdom Metazoa; phylum Echinodermata; class Echinoidea; order Temnopleuroida; family Toxopneustidae; genus Lytechinus; species Lytechinus variegatus. The sequence continues at coordinate 8,392,566 of NC_054743.1, forward strand.
GGTGATGCAAAAGTGTTCTCAAAAGTTGCGCAAGACTTGAAAGTAAAAAGTCAGCGAGCGGCAGTCAAAAAATTTCGCGCGGCAAAAAAAAGTGTGAATCGTTGAGGGGGGGGGACCTCCGAGGCCCCCCTGGCCTAGATATAGGGTTAAAGACTGCTACACAAAAATTCTCTAAAATGACATTTTGGGGGGGGGCTGAATGTAGCAGATCTATACACAGGAATGGAGAGAACATGAGAGCTTTTCTCTTACAACAAAAACAAGAGTGTCGCTACAGTGAACACATAACACGCAGGTTAGTGGAAAATGGAGTTTTTGGTCAAGCAAGAAAAAAGGAAGGTGGCGACTTCTCACCTTTGAACATCTGATCTAAAAATCAAAAGAATTGCCGAGATCCATGCTAGTATTATATCAGCCTAGGCTAAGTTAAAGTAATGGCATTTAAAAGGACTACAGAAGGGTAAGACGAAAACATGTCAGTGTGACCTTGAACATTGACCTTTTAACCTCGAAATTGATAGACTTTGTGGGATACAAGCTAATATCATACACACCAAATTATCTGCGTACATGTAGGTTCAGTTGAACTGAATTTATCGCATTTACAAGGACTACAGAAGGGTTAGATGAAAACATGTCACTGTGATGTTGACCTTTTGACCTCAAAATCTAAAGGCTTCCTGGGATCCATGCTACAATGTAATATCATACACACCAAATTATATGAGCGTAGGTTCAATTAAACTGACGTTATCACGTTTACAAGGAAAATTTAACTCACGGACAGACGGACGGATAAATGGACGGACACCGATACCATAATACGTCACATCTAGGACGGGCGTATACAAACATTATTCCCTAGGAAGCGCTTCTGTTCAACCCTGTCATGTGCTAGATTATTTTCTCTATGATCAGTAATAGTATTCAGACTATTCCCACTGTCCAAGCTTTTCATAGTATAAAGCATTTGGAGGGAGTTTGCCTTTGTCAAGATTTAACCAATATAATCATAAATATATGTACATAGATATTGCTTACCTTCTGCTCCTAGTCCACCTACAGTGTTAGGAGGCTCTAGATATGGACAACACGGTCTGGTTGTAAGAGATGATGATCGAAGGGAGAATAATGGATAACTATCCCCTCTAGAAAGTAGATCCAAATCAGTTTTTAGTTCTCCGACTCTATGACTGCTTAGGATCATTACTGTAGAAGGCTTGGCTGTAGAAAATAGCTGAAATAATTAAATGATAAGAGCTTGATAGTGATAGAATCCCTCTAATATCAACTAAACTTTGTTTTGATGTGACATATAAAGCATATAGGATAATAATATAATGAGCTCAATAATGTAAATCATAACACTGCTGATTACAAATTCAACTAAAATTATGTACCTTTAGAAAGTATTTTGAAATATCATATTTAATAGTATTACATTACTGGGATATTTAGATATGTACATGTAGTGCCTTACTTTTGCAATGTCATGATGGGCAAATCTATAAATATTTTCAACTTTAAAAACACATTTTGACAAAAACATCAGTACCTACATGATTTAATACATTCTAATGGATCAGGGTAGTTTCTTTATAATTTCAGAATCCAAAAGGTTAAACTCAGGAATCTGTAGCCACCCCCCTCCCCCAGGTTTGATGCTTCACACAAGTCTTGATAATCTTAATAAGGTTGTGCCAAAACATTTTTCTGACTTTGTGTTTCCACATGTATGTTGTATGATGCAAAGATTATTCTTACCTGATGAACCCATGAATATGTTTGTTGGGTTGAGACAGTATCTCTGCATTGACACAAGGCTAACAAATTTCTTCCCTTCCGTCTACAAAAAAAAAAACAAATATAACCTGACATGTGACAAAAATAGTAAAGAACTCTATCAAACAACTGGCACCCTAAAAATTCCAAAATTGGTTTGGACAGAACAGGATTCTCTGAGTATGTCTTCCATTCTTTCAATGAATACAAAGGACACAAAGCATATTCTGTTTGGAGAAAGAAAGGTGCTGTAGACCATCATATTTTGTCTCCTAATTTTTCCTGCATTTGCAGCTACCTCCATTCAGGAGATGAGCCTGCACAGATTTTCTGTAGTGTTTGCAACATGAAAACCTTATTGTCTCAAACAGAAAAACTTGCTGTACATGATTTCAAAAAAAAATTGCTGTTTTCCATGGGAATCGTAATTGTGATTGGCTGCTGAGCCCGTTCCTATCATAGTCACTGTGACGGCTGGGATACAATAAATGGGCCTCAGGTCTGATTGGGTTTAACCTTAAATACATGTACATTGAGGGGGAGGGCTGATTTAGCCCCCCCCCCCCCTATGACCTCAGCCGTCAATCGCTACAAAGATTGGCACGCACGTTACCTACGTATGGCATACAAAACTAATGTACATGTATATCATCAAATTCAGCAAAAAAATCTCATAGCTATGAATTATGCTAATTTATGTGCAAAATTTAAAAAAGTTTGCTCTAGAAAAATACCCTTAAAATTTGAATTTTTGGTTAATAGACTCTTGATCAAATCTGAATCTGATCAGAATTTGATCAAATTTACTTTTAAAAATTATTTATTTTCTTTTTTTTCAGTGTTTTCTAAATATGTATTTCTTTGTTTTCGACTTTTTGTTCTTTCATTATTTTTTTCTATGAAAATTGTCAGGGACGTTCTTTTCACCATAAACAAGATGAAAAGAATTGATTTTAATCATCAAAAGCATAAAAAATGAATTTTGGCTTTAAAAAAACACTATTTGCATTGGATTTGTACACAAATTCCAGTTTTTGAGCAACTTTGGGTCTACATGCACTTACATGTATAAAATATTGTGTAATTTCGGAACCACGTACCCGGGGGATGCAATTTTTATCTCAAAAGTTGCATGAGACTTAAAAGTGAAAAGCTGGGGAGCGATGCGTTCAAAAAAAAAATTGCAGATTTAGGGAGGGGGACACCCCCTCCCCCAAACCCCATCTTATTTAGGTTAAGAGACTAATATCTACATGTCCAAGGGATTTAATGTGAAATATACATCTTACCTCCATACGATAGACTCAGATGCATGTTTCCTAGTCTGTTTATCATCTATTTCACATGATATACTACACAGAGTCTCTCTCTCCTCAGAGCCAAATAAACTATCTATAAAACCTACAACAAAAAATCATAGAAAACATAATTATGCACTGAATGGTATAGCAAACATTATTGGGGAATGAAACTTTTGGAACAAATAGGCTTGTGTAGAAACAGAAAAATCAAAGAATAAGAATAAAGAAAGTTTGAGAAAAATCGGACAAATAGTGAGAAAGTTATGAGCATTTGAATATTGCAATCAATAATGCTATGGAGATCCTCACATTGGCGATGCGACAAGGATGTGTGATGTTACTGATGAACAATTTTCCCTTTGGTGGACTATGATATACCCTCAAAATGTCTCTTTTTGCTTTTTCTTATGATGATACAAACTCTTTATCCATGATGTATTCTTAAAAAAATATGTATTACATGCCCTCATGTAGAAAGAACACATGATTTATGGATAGATTTGATAAAAGAGGCAATTCAAGTGAAATATATATTAAAGTAATGGGGAGAGTTGTTCACAAGTGACATCACACATCTTTGTTGCATTGCCAATTTGCTATCTCCATAGCATTAGTGATTGCAATATTCAAATGCTCATAACTTTCTCATTATTTGTCCGATTTTTCTCAAACTTTCTTTGATCTGTTTCTTTTATTTTTTTGTTTTCACACAAGCTATCTCGTTCCAATGGTTTCATTCTCCTTTAACAAAAGGAAGGGTGAATGCCCGGTACTTATGAGTCTTGCCTCAGAGGGTATTAATTATTGTCTCTCCTGAATATCGGCGCATGAAAAACGTAGGCGCCAATTTTAATGGAAACGGCATTGTCAACATTGAAATCTGAACCAAGGTGAAGTTTTTGAAATGTCAAAGTATGAACCAAGTTCATGAAACTACAATGTAGTGCTGCGGCACTCAAGAATCAACCTTGGTATTCAAGGTGAATGGGTACCTGGTAGGAAGAAAATCCTTGTCTGCTTGAGCACCGTAGCCAAGCTAAAGCCAGCAGGGTGACAATAGCAGGGCCCGCTGGAAGAACAGTTTATTGAACTGAAGTAGCTACCCTGGGTATACTATTATCATTATCATATACCGGTACATGTATGTAAGAGTAATCAAGTATTATGAACATCCTGGATAGGTCTAGTTGCCATGGTCAAAGGTCATTTAACCCTAAATGGGCTTTTTCATGACCAGTATACGGGGAGGGGGAGCTCGAATCTCAGACACTGATTGCCTGATTGCCACCAAAATTTGCATGCGAGCAGAGCCGGAAATATAAACTGCAAGACTGACAGTGTAGTGAAATTTTCAAAAAATTAATTGCTTATATATTTTCTATTGACAAAAAAATTTTGAAAAATATACTTTTCGTACGGTATGTATTTTTTGTCTCTTTTTTTGTTTACTTTGTATTTTTATTGTTTTTTTTCAAATGAACTTTGCTGGGGAACCCCTTTTGCAATCATAAATAGCATATCCATTTAAGCCAACAAAAGTAAAGAAATAATAATTTTGAAAAACACAATATTTGCATTGACTTTGTAGACAGAATTTTGGGACTGACATGCGTTTTTTACAAAATGGTGCGTTATTTCGAAATCATGTACCGGGGAGTCGCAAATTTGGTCTCAAAAGATGCGCAAGACTTGAAAGTAAAAAGTTAGCAAACTGCGCCGGCCAAAAAATTTGTGCGGTGGCGTAGCTATGATATTTGTCGGGGGGCGTCAATTTGGCTCTCCCCCCCCAGTTTAATAAGGGTAAAAAAATATGGACTTTGTCCATGATGTTTTTTTTTTGGAATTGTTATCATACCTCCTGGGGGGCCATTAATCGACAATTGTTGCGATATATCTGCTGCGCAAAATTTTTTGACCTCGCCGCTCACTGACTTTTTACTTTCAAGTCTCGCAAAAATTTTGAGACCAAATTTGTGACGCCCGGGTATGCAATAACGACATTATGCAACAATATGTAAGTGCATGTCAGACCCAAAATTGCTCATAAAGGTGATTTCATGTACAAATCCAATGCAAATTGTGTATTTAGCCAAAATTCAAAAATGTATCATTATTTGTACTTTTACTGATTAAACTTAATTAATTTTGCCTTGTTTATGATCAGAATTAAGTCTGGAATAATTTCCATCGAAAAAACAATAAAAAACAAAAAGTAAAATAAAACAAAGAATTACATAAGAAATTTTAAAAAACAATAAAATACATTAGAAATCGTTCTTGGTACTAGAATTTTTTTTATTCACAATTGTTAGGAATACTATAAAGAATATTTTCACCTACAAATAGTATTCTAGGAGCTTTATTTAGTGAATCAGAGCAAAAGTATGATTTCATGAATAAATAGCATAATTAATTCATATAAAAATAATAAAAATATATGAATTTAGTGAAATTTACCAATGCAAGTTCTGCGTAGATTACATCATTCTCTACCATCATGCAAATTTTCGTCTTGATCGCGCAATCCACGGCCGAGATCTTACGGGGGACATAATGGCCGCCCCCCCCGGAATGACAAGAATCAAAATACCCCGGGAGATTTACATGTAGGGTTAAAGTGTTTCTGGATCTACTTTGTAGTTCATGAAATGTTGACGTACAGGGTGTAAGGGTAATGAAGCATCACTGAATATCTTGCACAAGTCTTAGGTCACATGATCAAGGTCAAATGTCATTTACATACAATGTAGGGTCAATGAACAATATATTTGATTAGCACATGAATAATGTTTTTTGTGAATTATTCAATAGTTATTTTCAAACTCAGCACAGTGTTGCTACATTTTGGTAACAGTGTATTATATCTAATTATGCAATTCTGGCAAGACTGCAAGAGGTGTTCTGACAGTTTACTTTCTAAATATTATTTAGTAAGAGAGGTCACATACGTGATCAGCTTGACAAAGTGAGAATGGGGTGAACTGCATGAGATTTAGCAGCCCTGCATCTTGGTCACATTGCCAACTGCAACACACACTCCTATTCTTATTGTTTGTCTATTAATTTGTCACACTAAAATTATTGATATTTTGATTTTTGTTGTTGTTTGTTTTCACACTTCGACACAATCTTTATAGTTCTAAAATCACAGGCAATGTCATCTTCATGTACATGTAGTCCCACATCAGTTACAGTTTTATAATGAGAGTGGTCTTACCTGATGCAACAGGCCCAATTGCAATAAGAAGACATTCACACTCCAGCTTTCTAGCACCATTGAGAAGTTTTTCAATCCATCTAAACACAGGAGCTCTGGAAGCAAAGATAATAAATCATTATCAAACATGACAATTGACAATGTCAATGGGAGCTCTTAAAAATTCATGATGAACTGAAAATGATAACAGGAACATGATTGGCTGGCGCATTTGTATGCCAAAGCTGCAAAAGAAACATGAATAATCTAGGAACCCAGCATAGGCTCTTTGGAATCAAAATTTTAAATCCCATATTTCCTGAAGTTTATTTACTTTTTTCAATTCAATTCAATTATTTTTATTGTAATGTTCAATTAAAAAACACAAAAATTGTCATCAGAACAAAAAGTGCAATTAAGATTAAAGAATTTCAAATCATAAACTATACGGGTAATACATAATATACCTTTGCATGCTTGAGCACCCACAACAAGACACCAACCACAGACCCGCTGTATGAAACAAGTGTCACCATGCAGTCTTGGTTTCACAGGCTTAATTCATTCCCCATAGACTCATGTGTTAAATTGGCACTTTAAAAAATTCATAAAAAATAAGGATGAATTCAGGGGTTGAATGTTTACTACCAGTGGATAGGATTTATATCTGGCAATCCATATCTGACCAGAAAAGGGTCCCTCGACCGGCTCATTTTAAAAATAAATTGGCGTGTTTGAAGACACCTTCGGGGGAGCAGATTCATCACCTCAAACAGCAAAATAGCCCTAATCCTTCCGCCAGTGAAAATATAGTCCAAAATTGGTGATATTTCTTCCCAATTTGGGAAAAGGAAGTTCAGTAATTACCAAAATAGAATCAGTGTTAGATGGACAATCATATGCATACACTTTGTCTATCAGCCATATCAAAATAAAAAAAATAGCAATGGGTTGGCTCGAATGAATATTTATGGCCTGCCACTAGTGATTAGGCCCGTGAAACCCGTAAACTCCAGTCCCATACATCACAGTGCGGATGTTTATATTTTGAGCTATTACTTAATAACACCGATGAGTTATCATTTCATTAATGGCTAATGATGAAACTTGATTAGATACAAGATGAAAACACGATAATGAGAGATTTACAGCTTTCCAATACACAAAGTTTTATGACAAACTTTTAAAAAATCAGCTTTCGTCTGCTCCTGTATGTCACAGCTCATATTAATTAAAATATTACATCGTTAATGGAATTGTAGATCACTCATTTTTTTCATGAATGAAGAGGGCACAACTGGCCTTCCAAAATCCATAAAAGATTCTCTCTTGTGCATTTAATACACAACCTTAAAGTTTCTAAATGTCCCGTACGTCACAAGTCAAATAGCTTGAACCTGCCCAGAAATAGAATCCAAGAAAATTGTGATTGCAAATTAAAATTCACAGAGTTTGAGCAATATGTTTTCTCTTAAAATTATCATGTCCATTTTGCGTCACTCCATATAAAAACCATGTTTATGAATACTCATTAATTCAGTGGATCAGAGATTGCAATTGACTTTGTTTATATAATGTATTTTTAGATTCTACATGTATGTATTTTTATACGCTCGTCTAGACGGGACGTAAATGGTATCACGCTCGGTGTCCGTCTGTCTGTCCGTTATCTTTTCCTTGTAAATGCCATAACTTCAGTTTAACTTAATCTAGGCTCATATTATTTGGTGTGTGTGATACTAGCATACAGATCCCAGAATTCTTTTGATTTTGAGGTCAAACATAGCCTCAAAGGTCAAGTCGCCACCTTCCACTGTTCTTGCTTGACCGATAACTCCATTTTCCATGATACAGGCAGGCGTATTTTGTGCTCGCCCAAGAGACACTTTTGTTCTGTTATGCAGGGCCCCCTTGTAAAACAATTTACTGATGGGACTACCCTGTTGAAATAGAAAATTACTGCTAAATGACTCTGTGATTTAATTTGATTTATGCATGGACAGTATCCATGTAATAGCTTCCAGTGCCTGTTTGCATGCTTGAGTACCCACCCTAAGAGGTTTCACGGGCCTAATTACTAGTGGCAGGCCATAAATATTCATTCGAGCCAACCCATTGCTATTTTTTTTATTTTGATATGGCTGATAGACAAAGTGTATGCATATGATTGTCCATCTAACACTGATTCTATTTTTGGTAATTACTGAACTTCCTTTTCCCAAATTGGGAAGAAATATCACCAATTTTGGACTATATTTTCACCGGCGGAAGGATTAGGGCTATTTTGCTGTTTGAGGTGATGAATCTGCTCCCCCCGAAGGTGTCTTCAAACACGCCAATTTATTTTTAAAATGAGCCGGTCGAGGGACCCTTTTCTGGTCAGATATGGATTGCCAGATATAAATCCTATCCACTGGTAGTAAACATTCAACCCCCGAATTTCATCCTTATTTTTTATGAATTTTTTAAAGTGCCAATTTAACACATGAGTCTATGGGGAATGAATTAAGCCTGTGAAACCTGTGATGTATGGGACATGTGATCTACATGTACATGTACGGGACATTTGTCCATGTGTAAAACGAATGGGGAAAGTGAAATTTCATCAAAATTTATAATTAACTTTATGTAAACCAAAGTAAGTTAGGTTTTACATATACATACATGTACATGGATTATCATGATTGGTATAATAGCATACACTGAAACAAAACATAGAAAACACTTTTAACCTATATTATGAAAGATGTCTTGCATATAATTCCATCATCATGTGTTAAACGAATGAGTAAAGTGAAATTTCATCAAAATTATAATTAACTGGTCCATGTAAAACAAAGTAAGTAATTTTCACATGGATTATGATTTATATATATTTCTATTACTCTATATGATTAAACAAAACCTAAAAAAAGTTAATGACCTTATAAGTATGAAAGATTTAATTAATAACTTAGCTAATTAATAATAATTATCATTTCCTTATACGAGAATCCAAACCATACAAGAAATTCTATATATGGGACTACATGTATTGCAGGGCTCGACACTAGCGGCGGTCCGACGGTCCCAGACCGGTAAAAATCGCTGTCGGGCCGGTAGATTTTCAGAAAATAGCACGATTTTAAGGGTCCGACATAAAAAGTAATAAAAACCATTGTTGGGCCAATAACTTTTCCAGAATATGGGTTAACACCCCCAAACAAATGTAAAACAATACATACAGTTTACAGTTTATCAGCACATTTCAAATTGCAATAAATCAGAAATGAAAAGCCAACAAATACTGGTATTGTCTGTAATGGTAGTCTGTAATTAGTACTAAAAGGATATGCATCACAAATAGTTTGACTATTTGGCAAAGACCTTTAAAAATACAGCTGAAAATCATTAAAAACAATAAATCAGGTCGATTTTCCGTGATTATAGGGCGCTAAACTGTATTTACACGCACTTTCACTTGTGTGCCCTTTCAACACAAATGATTATTTTAAGCTGATAATTGCCAATCTTGTTCCTTTAAGGTTCTATTTCAATATCCAAATAACAAACAAAGCAAAATCTCTACAATGTACCTTTTGACCTTGACATTGATCTAAAAATAGCTGTAAATGCCTTAAATTAGCATATTCACAACACCCGTGAGCTTTACAACACATTTCAGATTGATTTTCTCACAGACTAAAAGCCTGATCATGTTGATATTTGCAGTATTGATAGGCCATAATGAGTACTTGGATGATCTAGTATTAATTAATTTTTTTTACAACACAATGACCTTGAAGAGATGGCTGAAATTCACCCAAAATCTTTAATCTGCCAATATCCTATCGTTAAAGGTTGTTTACACCGGCTTTCACTTACAATGTATGTGTCATTTTAAGACAAATGATGATTTTATTTTAAGCTGATAATTGTAAATCATGTTCCTTTCAGGTTGTATTTTAATATTCAAATAATACGTAAAGTCACATCTTTATCTTTTGACCTTGACATTGATCTAAAAATAGCTGAAAATGCTTAAAATTAGCATATTCACAACACCCGTGAGCTTTACAACACATTTCAGAATTGATTTTCTCACAGACTAAAAGCCTGATCATGTTGATATTTGCAATATTGGTAGTCCATAATGAGTACTTGGATGATCTAGTATTAAGTCATTTTTTTTTACAACACAATGACCTTGAAAAAATGGTTGAAATTCACCCAAAATCTTTAATCCACCAAAATCCCATTGTTAAAGGTTTTTACACTGACTTTCATATTACCGGTATGTGTCATTTCAACACAAATGATGATTTTAAGCTGATAATTGCAAATCATGTTCATTTCAGGTTGCCTTTTAATATCCAAATAATACATAAAGTCACATCTTAATATCTTTTGACCTTGAAATTCTAAAAATAGCTGAAAATGCCTTAAAATAGTATTTTCAGCTACTTTTAGATCAATTTCAAGGTCAAAAGATAAAGATGTGACCAACAAGAAAACGACGAGCACGTTTGGGCCAATTGGTTGCTAAGGGAGGCCGTATCTTAGCAACCATTTGACCTTGGGGCAAAATATTTCAGATTTTTCCGTCAGACACTTGGGGGAACATTTGGTGCGAGTTTAAAGAAAATCGAAGGGGGTCGGGTGACAAATTGTCTGGAAATTGGTTGATTTGACGTGGATTGACCCGTATTCCATTGCTGCATATTTTCAAAATTGTCGAAGTTTTATGACATTTAGTTGTTCCCTGCTTTAAAACGCCCAGAAATATGAGGATAACAGTCATATTACATATTATAGTAAGTTCCCGATGTACAAAAGGAGGTGAAAAATCCACAATTTGGGTAATTGATATCCTAAAGTAATTTAGTGAGCAGTAATGATAATGATAAGACAAGAATGATAACAATAGTACAAAACGAAGGAGAATCTACAGCATGCAGAAGTCCAGTGTTTCAAAATTATTCTAAACGATGAATTAAAATATAGGCCTACTACTTCTGCTACTACTCTACTACTACTACTACTACTACTACTACTTCTACTACTAGTACTACTATTACTAATATTTAATAATAATATTAGTGATCTTTATATATGTACGCCTAAATGATAATGATAAGAAGAAGACTGAAGAAGAAGAAAGTCGGAGTACAACTCTACTATACTACTACTACTACTACTACTATTACTACATGTACTACTACTATACTACTACTACACTACTGCTGCTACTACTACTGCTACTACTACTACTACTACTAGTAATACTGTTCATAACAATGACGTTTATAATAATGATGATAATAATAACAATTATAATAATAATGACAAGATAGTGATAATAAAAATAGTAATCATGATAATTGACAACAAACTAAGTAATTCATAATCATATAACAATGATGCTAATGATAATAGAGTACTAAAACTACTAATAATATTATCACCTCTACAAAACAAAGTAAAAACTACAGTGTAGCAATTTTTAATCAACAAAATATTGTCCAGTTAGTTTCCCTAATAAACGGAACGTCCAGGCTGAAAATAGTATTTCTATTTTAATAAATAGAGTAATATTCACGGAGCAAAATGCTGAAAATTTTCTCAAAATCAGATAACAAATATATAGTTTAGCTGTTGTCGCGATAATGAGAACTGTAAACAGATGGACAGACAAACGGTGCACAAACAGATGGAAAACATGATGCCTCCAGCAACTTACTTCACTGTGGTAATAGCAAGGATATTGAATATCGTATTGCCAAGAAAAATAATAAACTTACAAGCCATTTTCGGATATAGAGATTTAAGTTGTAAGATATTCTATCATCAATTTTTGTGACTGAAGAAAATCTTAATATGCCTTCTTCAGAGGGAATTTTGTTAATCTTTAATATTAAGGGGATGAAGAATACATAGAAGAGACAAAGTGACTGCGAGTAATATCTGTAGATAAGCTGTACTTTTTCTTAAACTAATAATGTGTATGCTGCCTTTTTTCTTCTCTTATTTATTGTTATATTTTAAATTACTTTTAATAATTATATGTGATTTGTTATACAAAATTATGAAAACCCAATAAAACTTTTAAAAAGATTCACTGTTGTAAAAGATCCAATCACTGTAATTGCAGTAACATTTACGGTAAGACAGACAAACCTGATAACATGGTTATCAGGTGTTCCTGATAAAAATAGGAGTGGGCTATACATGGGTCAAAAATACTTTTTTTGTAATTTCAATACGGGAACAGTTTTTTTTTATTCCTTGTAATGTATCTCAACATGAAATGACAATATTTTTTGTCTTGGGTCCGAGAAAAAAGTGTGCCGGGCCAAAATCCAAAATGGCCGCCAAAACCACCCAAAATCACAGTTTTGGCCACAACTTCTTTGTTTGGTGGTCTTTTTCTTTGGTTTTGGTGTCTATTCATATGTATTTGGGGGCAGGCAATTTGTTTTTCATATAATTAGTACTTTTAAACCATTATTTGTAGAGTTAAAAAGGTAATTATACCTAAATTTTTCAATTTTTATTGCCTTTTTTCAGCCAAAAAGTAGATTTTATTGTCCTGGGATTCTTGGATATTAGATGGTACGAGGTCAACAATAGCAAGCAGCTTCATAGAGCTATATCGCTTTTATTCCTCTACTATGGGTTTTACGGATATTTGTGAAATATATCTTAAATTAAAAAACGTTACTACCGGTAATCCTTAGGGGCTATACAATATACAATGTACTGTACATACAATGTATTGCACTGCATAAATGCATTGGCCACCATGACAAGGCATGTACATGTATAAACTAGTGTTATGTACTTGTAGAAATGAGCTCTTAGGTTTAGAATTAGATGCCTCAGAAATTTAAGATATGTTTTGTCTCAGAAACTGAGGACATGTTTTGTCAAATATTCTAATTCAGGGGTCAGAGAAAGGTAATTATCCCCACATCATGGCATTTACACTGTAGATATTCTGGGCCTCGTTGCATAAAAATTGACCATTATGTTAACTTAATGGTAACTTACATGGAATCCTTGGTTCTGATTGGCTGTTGATCAACATTATCATGATTATAAAGTTACCTGACCCCATAAATACAGGCCAGTTAGACATCACAACCAGGTAAAAAAAGCCTCCAAATGAAGAAGATACAGTATGGCTACATGTAGATATGTGATGTACATGTACGTACATGTATATATGATATGTGATATTTCATGTGCAATTTACGTTGCTGGTTTCATCATGTACATCAGCTGACAAGCAATCAAATTCACAATCTAATTTTAAACCTTAAGAGCTTATTTCTATGACACTATAGTACAGGCCTTGTCATATGTCATGATGGTCAATGGATGGAAATATGCAGTGTAGTATGTACAGTAACAGTACATTGTATACTGTATAGCCCCTATGGATAATTCACATTTTTTTTATTTAATAAGATATATTTCACAAATATCCGTAAAACCCATCGTAGAGGAATAAAAGCAATATATAGCTCTATGAAGCTGCTTGCTATTGTTGACCCCATACCATCTAATATCCAAGAACTCCAGGACGATTAAACCTATATTTGGCTGAAAAAGGCTATAAAATTGGAAAATTTACAAATAATGGTTTAAAAGTGCTAATTATAGGAAAAACAAATTGCCTGCCCCCTAAAACATATGAATAGACACCAAAACCAGAGAAAAAGACCATCAAATAAAGAAGTTGTGGCCAAAACTGTGATTTTGGCGGCCATTTTGGATTTTGGCCCACTTTTTTGGCACACTTTTTTTCTCGGACCCGAGACAAAAAATTTTGTCATTTCATGTTGAGATAAGGTAAAAGGAACACAAAAAAAATGTTCCCACGGTAAAACCAAAAATCATCCATTTATAGCCCACTCCTAATAAAAAGCACTGCTTTTTATAGCGGATATTATTTTCTCAGAATTTTATTTTATAATGGTTATGATATTTTGCTTATAAATACTCTGATTGCTTTTCTTTCATCTAAAAATAAACAAAGGTCTATTTACATCCTACATGTACCCCATCCTACTCATATAAGAATGCAGTGCAGGGTTCCCACAGAAATTTGAAAACAGAATTCCATGACTTTTCCATGACTTTTCCATGACTTGCTTTCTGGCACAGTTTCCAAAATCAGACACATTATGATGGCCTAGCTCCGTAACCTCCCCTGACAGCAATCCATTCCACCCACTGCCTTACTCATGACATGTACATCTACATGTATTATCATTGGTATATGGTCTGTTTCTGACCAGGGTACAGTACCATTTTCATTTCACCAACATCAAGATTCAAAATTGTCTTGAACACAAACTCATGCAATTTCATGAACTGACAGATTTCCATGTATTATTTCCAAATTTTCAGAGCATAGCATGCAGATCTTGTCACAAAAGTGAACTATACAATAGATGTGAATGTCAATTTTTTCCAGCATATTGAAATTAGGATCCTGAATTAACTTTTATTACAAAACTTCCACATAAAAGTCATGGAATTCTGTTTTCAAATTTCTGGGGGAACCCTGAATTATATGAATATGAAACACTTTACATATGTCACACATGAGCCAATTATTACAAAAGAGTGACATTTAAAGGTCAAGTCCACCTCAGAAAAATGTTGATTTGAATCAATAGAGAAAAACCAGACAAGCACAATGCTGAAGATTTCATCAAAATCGGATGTAAAATAAGAAAGTTATGATATTTCAAAGTTTCGCTTATTTTTAACAAAATAGTTATATGAACGAGCCAGTTACATCCAAATGAGAGAGTCGATGATGTCACTCACTCACTATTTCTTTTGTTTTTTATTGTTTGAATTATGCAATATTTCAATTTTTACGAATTTGATGATTAGGACCTCCTTGCCTGACGCACAAAATGTTAAAATAATGGAATTCCATGTGTTCAGGGAGGAATGAAACTTCATTTCACATGACAATGACGAGAAAATCAAAATATTTCATATTTCAAACAATAAAAAACAAAAGAAATAGTGAGTGAGTGACATCATCAACTCTCTCATTTGGATGTAACTGGCTCGTTCATATAACTGTTTTGTTAAAAATAAGCGAAACTTAAAAATGCCATAACTTTCTTATTTTACATCCGATTTTGATGAAATTTTGAGTGTTATGCTTGTTGAATTTTTCTCTTTTTATTCAAATCAAGTTTTTGTTGGGGTGGACTTGTCCTTTAAGTTTTACAATAAGGTGACATGAAAAAAAAGGCTAATTGTAACAAAGACATCCTCATCCTAAAATTCCCAACACAGTGCTGCATTTCACTCTACATTACAAAAAAATGAGGCCATTTGTGATACAACTTGAGGACACCAGCTATTACAAGTGTATTTCTATATATGCTCCAAAAATAATGAGGATATCTTGAAAATCAGACATTTGACGCCTATTTTGGTATTTCATTAAACTTCATTTTCAAGTAACTTTTCCAGAGAGGACACATTATTTGATGCTAAAATAGCAATTGAAACATCTTGTGTAACTAAGAGATTCAGAACTTTTGAATGTATTGTGTTCTGATAGCCATGCTGGTAGTGCTTGATCAGCTGTGACCTGATATGTCAACTACATGTAATTGCCATGAATGTTGAATAAAATTGTACAAAACTTGAAATCTAAATTCTCTAAAAACAACTAAGAACGCAAAACTGGTTACAAAATGTGACATATCAAAATACATTGACTGATTGGCATCTTATATCATTGCAAATAAGATGAAATTTTCTGTAGTCTGGTTGTCCAAATTAAATGTCAGGAGCAATCAATTTATTCATGGCCATGTGTATTTTGAGTGAGGAATGTGGATTGTGGCTGTTCCTACATGTATTCACAAAAAACATTTTTTATTAAATGTTATTTCAACCTTGCTAGCCCTAACACTAAGTCATCTTGGATTTTTGAAAATACAGGCAACTGACTGGTCTTGTAACTAACCATAGTGTATTACTTGACCCTTTAAACCATGGTTTAGACACCAAACTCATATTCCCCAGACAGATATTGAACAAACTATGTCCTTTTATAAAAAAAAAGTAACATCAGACATTTTGTACTCCATTTTTGGAAGCCATCTTGGAATTTTGAACATACTAGACCAATGAGTGTCTTTGTAACTTGTCCTTATATATTATTTGACCATTTAAACCATAGTTTAGACACCAAAATCATATATCACCGTTGGATATATGAGGAATTTGCGAGACACGGCAAAATGGAAAGCTGCCATAGCCATGAGGTAAATGCAATTCCATGACTTTTCCATGACTTTTCACAAATTTTCCAAATTCCCTGACTTTTCCCTGACTTTCCAGGACCACAAATTTTTCCAGGATTTTCAAGGATTTTCCATGACCGTGGGAGCCCTGGCAGTGTCATACCAACAACGGTTACAGCCTGTTATTTGAGACCTTTCGTTTTCTGAGACGAGCCATGTGGACGTACGAGATTAAGGGATTTTGGGAGCACTGCGCATGCGCGAAGTATTCTGTGACAAGCCTTCTCGTTCACTGCCCAAATCTGTGACTCGTATTTGAAGGTTTTGACGTTCGCTGTCATAGTGCTCGAACGAGCGCTTGTTCGTGCATGATAACGTCATCCAAGCTTAGCAAAAATGATTGAAGCTGCATCAACACTTGAGTTTCGTTGATTCAGCAGGGCTGGTAAACTGCAAATTACTGCTTGTTACCAGCTTTTCCATTACAATTAGCATGTTTAGTGTGTCCTGTTTTCAGACACTACATAGCCAATAGGCAATTGATGTTCTATTTCCAAACAACTGTGTTTTTGCGGCTTTTTGCACAAGAGTGCAAGTGTTGCACCCTCAGTCGCCCCACTGGTTCGTAGGGTGATGCTGCGCCTGACTCTCCGGCCGAGCATCAGCCAACGGCCCGCTCCCTATCACGCTGGCTGGTATATGCTGTGGTCTGGTACGGGCCAGTAGAGGCGCACGGCCAATATGGGAGACTCTCTTCAATAAGGGAGACAATCTCCCATATTGGAGACTTGCTTTGCAAAAGAACAAAAGAAACAACACCAACAAAAGCATGATTTTTTCCACCCAAACTTTTGTCCAACTGAGGTCAGAAGCCCATTTGTTTTGTGTGGATGACAACAAAAATCCTTATAAAAACAAAAGTAGACCGGGTGAATTTTTAAAGTAAACGGTGATAAGGGGTAATATTTCATGAGGAATCTGCTTATCACATTTTTATCTGCCGCCAAGGTAATCCTTTTTAAGCAAATGTAAACAAAGAAAATTGGTCTCCCAAACTGGAGACTGCCTCTGAAACTGGATACCGTACCCAAATTCTTTATAAAAGTCTCTGATATTGGAGATAATCTCTCTCATGGGAGACAGTGTCCAATATTGGCCGTGCGCCTCTACTGATCATGGGTACGCCCGGTGGGGTCACTCAATATGACTTGGGGACCGCATGACCGTTACCAAAATCGCGGGAAAAGGGGCCAATTTCAAGGAACGTCCGCAGACAGAACACTCCTCGAAGTAGTGAAAATAGGGGTGCTCACCGTCCTCGATCTGATGGAAATAGGGGTCAGGAAAAAGGGGAGAACGATTACGGGAAGTAAAATCCGTCGCCAAGTCATCAGCCGCAGAGGGCGCGCGCATCATGCTCTGTATCTTTATATGGACAACTCTACATTTATTTTTACAAAGAATTCTACCGTTACTTTTCTTATTTTTCAAGAAAAATAAAGTTCTTTTGGATTATTGTATCAGTATGACTTGGCTCTTGGTCATCTTTAAGGACTGAGCACTCTGACGCCTGTGTTGCAATTTCCTCTAATGAGGAAAGGGTGTTAAATGCCCTGTCCTTGAAATACGGTAAATAGGGGTAAATTTGCGAAATGGGCAAAAGTGTCCTTACAATCTTATAATTAGGGGTGTTTCAAGGTACCATTTTACCGCAATTTTGTCCTTGTTTTGCGTGAAAATAGGGTAAATTTCACAAAATGTCCTTGAAATTGACTGCAATAGGGGGTCACTTGCATTTGTGGTAACGGTCATACATGTCCCCCTCTGCGGCTGAGTGACCCCACCGGGTGGGTACGTCGATTAAGTCGAAACTGTTTTCATCAATGTACGAACGTGATACTGAACGAGCGGTGTCACCACTTCCGGTGAACTAGGAATACGTTGCAGTCGCAGACAATCGAAATCTCTCTAGCCTAATTCTTCTTCCATGACTCCTACCAGCAATTCGGCAAAGGCATGTTCGTGTTGAACATGTTCTGCAGATAACTTTGGTGCGGACTTTTACATCTCGCGCCCAGTTGATGTTGTTGTTGTTGTTTTAGCTTATACGGCGCGTGTCATTCAGTAGTGAATATTTGCGCCAGCATAATTTGCGGTAATTTTATTTATAAATTTTTTCTGTACTTAAATCAATTCAGTAAAAGTCAGGTACGGCGCTGCATTATTCGCGCAATTTTGGAGATTCACAACAGACTGTCATCACAAATCACTTAACCACTTCAGATGTATTTTCTGGCCAAGCCCGGATCGGTACATTGATCAGGTTTCTCAGCTACTGCATGATGCAGTAATGTACACAAGCGTAGACTCTTCACTAGTCGCTTTTTAGCTAGTTTTGAGGAGATTGCCATCGACAGGGTGTAACGGAAACGCGCTACCCGGCTCGGGTACCGTAGCGTAATAAGTGGAGCGTACCGTACCCCCGGTGGGGTCACTCAATATGACTTGGGGACCGCATGACCGTTACCAAAAAAGAGTCAAAATAGGGGTGCTGCACTGTCCTCGATCTGATGGAAATAGGGGTCAGGAAAAAGGGGAGAACGATTACGGGAAGTAAAATCCGTCGCCGAGTCACCAGCCGCAGAGGGTGCGCGCATCATGCTCTGTATCTTTATATGGACAAATCTACATTTATTTTTACAAAGAATTCTACTTTTCTTATTTTTCAAGAAGAATGAAGTTCTTTTGGATTATTATGACTTGGCTCTTGGTCATCTTTAAGGACTGAGCACTCTGACGCCTGTGTTGCAATTTCCTCTGAGGAAAGGGTGTTAAATGCCCTGTCCTTGAAATACGTTAAATAGGGGTAAATTTGCGAAATGGGCAAAAGTGTCCTTACAATAGTTATAATTAGGGGTGTTTCAAGGTGCCATTTTACCGCAATTTTGTCCTTGTTTTGCGTGAAAATAGGGGGGTAAATTTCACAAATTGTCCTTGAAATTGACTGCAATAGGGGGGTCACTTGCATTTGTGGTAACGGTCATACGTGTCCCCCTCTGCGGCTGAATGACCCCACCGGGACGCGCGTTTCCGTTTTACACCCTGGCGAAGGCATTTTCCGGAAAAGTAGCGAAAAAGCGACTAGTGAAGAGTCTACGTCTACGTTTGTTTACATTATCAGCTGGGCGCACGATCCAAAGTCCGCACCGAAGTTATCCGCAGAACATACCGTACTTGCAAATGCAGCTGAGCTTATACTTTCCAGGTTCAATACGAATGTTTGCCTTGATCATTTGCCTTGCCGATTTGCTGATGTCTGTCTTTCTCTCTATCTGTCTATACATGTATATCTATCTCTCAAATTCTATCTCTATCTATCTATGAAACTGCAGTATCTATCTATCTAATGATCTTCTCTGTCTCTCTCATTCTTTATCTAACATCTATCTCAAATTCTCTATCTCTCTCTATCTATCCATCCATCTGTCTGTCTTTCTCTATTTCTCTCTCTCTACCTACCTATGTAACTACGGTATCTATCACTCATTCAATGAACAAGGTTATGATATAACCTTGTTCTCAGTTATATCTCCATGTGTGGCAAAATAAGGGTGGCAATGTTTGGCTTATTTTCCCTTTTCCTTTGGGGGCAAATGCTTGATTTTTTTACACTGACAGTTTTCATTACACCTATTATTCATACAACTTGGCTCTTATTTAAATTTGATTCTTTAATTCATTTTTTCTTAATTAAAAATAGAGATCAAAAAATGAAAATTTTCTTGCCATATTACTTTCCACCAATAGAGGGCGTACACAAAAATATGCCCAAAATTCAAGTTTTTGAGCGCTCTGGTGAATACAAAAATTATTCCCAAGTTACTAATGAAAAACAAATTGCAACTGTATGGAAATTAGTAATTTTGGTCACAAAAGTGATATTTTAATGATTATTTGAAGTGTGTGCTCTGTACAACATTGGCATACCATAGTCCTACCTGTAGATTCCCCACAGGCAGGGTGGTAGCAGTGAACAAGTGGTATCTATCTGTTAATTTGTCGCTCTTCTCTCTCATTCTTGATCTATCTGACATCTATCTATCTCTCAAATTCTCTATCTATCTCTCTATCCATCTGTCTGTCTTTCTCTATTTCTCTCTATCTATTTATCCATTTTTTAACTAGAGTATCTACCTGTTAATTTGTTAATAATCTTCTCTGTCTCTCTCATTCTTTAATTATCTATTTAATATCTCTCTCTATCTATCTATCCATCTGTCTCTCTTTCTCTTATTCTCTCTATCTATTTATCTATCTATTTTTTAACTTATGTATCTGTTAATTTGTTAATATTCTTTGTCTCTCTCCCTCTTTATCTATCTAACATCTATCTATCTCTCATCTATATATCTATCTAACATCTATCTATCTCTCATCTATCTATCTACATTGATCTATCTATCTATCTATCTGTCTATCTTGTCTCTATCTACATGATCTATTTATCAGTCTTCTATATCTATCTTTCGGCAGCTTCTATAAGACAGTGTATCATTCCATCAAACTTCAATCTGTCTTTCCTGTGTCGCACGCTGCATGCAACCAGCGACGTGTGTAGACTCTTCACTAGTCGCTTTTGGCTACTTTTAATCAATCTTCAGGTAACACTAACCCTCCAGAGTTTTGTGGTCTTGAAAATCCTATCAATAATGATTTTACTCTCAATGAAGTAAAGAACGCAATTAAAAAGTTAAAAAGGAATAAAGCTTGTGGTATTGATGGTATAGTGAATGAATTTATTATAGATACTTCTCATGTTATTTCCCCAATACTCACTAAATTATTTAATATTGTGTTAAATACTGGTGTAGTACCTGACATATGGGGCATCGGGTCATAACCCCAATTTATAAAAACAATGGACCTGCAGATGACCCTGGTAACTACAGGGGTATTTCAATCCTTAGCTGTATTGGTAAATTGTTTACTTCCCTCTTAAATGACAGGTTAACCACATTTATTGATGATTATGGCATTTTAAAGGAAAATCAAGCTGGATTCAGACACAAGTATTCAACCATTGATCATTTATTTTCATTAAAATGTATTATTGATGTGTATACAAGATACATGAATAAAAGTCTAATAAAAAACTGTTTTGTGCCTTTGTTGATTTTAAGAAGGCTTTTGATTCGATAAGTAGAAACAAACTTTGGCACAAACTAATCAGCAATGGCATCAATGGTAAAATCTTGATCACTATTTCAAACCTGTATAAAAAAGCAAAATCGTGTGTCAAACATCCAAGTGGTTTTATTTCTGATATTTTCCCGAGTCAGGTTGGAGTAAGACAGGGAGATAACCTCTCTCCACTCCTCTTTGCTCTTTATTTGAATGATATGGAAACAGAACTGTTCAGTAAATATAATGGCCTCACTGCTCTTTCAGACTTAATTGAAAATGAAGTTGATTTTGATGATATTGTAATTTATTTAAAATTAAATACGTTGTTATATGCTGATGATACTATTATTATGGCTGAAAGTAAAGATGATCTCCAGACTGCTCTAAATGCATTTGAAACCTATTGTACTGACTGGGATCTCACAGTAAATGTTAAGAAAACAAAAGTCATGGTCTTTTCAAAGGGTAGAATTAGGAAAATACCAGAATTCACTTTCCGAAATGAAAAAATTGAGGTTGTTTTTTAATACAAGTATTTGGGTATTATATTTAATTATAATGGAAATTTTAGTAAAGCAAAAAAATATCTCTATGACCAGGCAACTAGGGCTATGTATGCTCTCATAAGTAAATCTAGAAACTTAAACCTCTCTATTGATATTCAGTTAAATTTATTTGATTCTCTGGTTGTACCAATTCTTTTGTATGGTTGTGAAATTTTGGGTCATGAAAATAATTCTCTGATTGAAAAACTCCACTTAAGATATTGTAAATCTATTTTACGAGTTAAAAAATCTACCCCTAACTGTGTGGTATATGGAGAGCTTGGTAGGTTCCCATTAGACATATTAAAAGTAGAGTAGTTTCTTGTTGGTATAGACTAGTTACTAGCGATTTATGTAGGACATCTAGTATTATTTATAAGCTTTTGTATTCTCTTAGTGCTGATAACAAATTTCATTCTAACTGGCTTTTGTTTGTGAAGCATGTTCTTGAATGTAATGGATATTCCTTTGCTTGGCTGAACCAAAGAATTGACTTTATATCTAGTTTTAAGAAACGCCTACTTCAAAGACTAAAAGATCAATTTTGTCAAGGATGGTCTTCAGATATTAATAGCTCCAGTTCATGCTCGAACTATCGTATCTTCAAAACTACCCATAAACTAGAGAAGTACTTGATAACTCTTCCCCCCTCTCTTTTCTATTATTTATGCAAATTTAGAACTGGCAATTCCAGAATACCAATTGTGACTGGTAGATATGACAATACTGAAAGGATAAATAGAGTATGTACTTTGTGCAACTCCGGAATAGGAGACGAGTTCCACTACATTTTTATTTGTAGTAAGTTTGAACAAGAGAGAAACTCACTTCTTGGTACTCATTTTATAAATTATTACAATATTCACAAAATGTATTCTCTCTTTAATTCTACGGAAATACCAATCATTAAAAACCTGGCTGTCTTCACCAAATTGGTGATAAATGCATTTAAATAACTTAATAAGTACATGTGTATAACCGTGATATTACACATACTGTTTTAAATGAAGTTTCCAACTTTATTTAAGTAGATCATTATGTTAAAAAAAAAAAAAAAAAAAGCTGTCTAGTTTGATGGAACAGCACTCAGTTTTATAGTTATCACTCTTTATGTATCTTGCCATGTTTATTATCGTTTATACTTCACTTGTCATGCTGCTGTGAATGACCCCTGAGCCCTGCACCCACACATGACCTCTCCACTATGACTATCATTGCTTGATTCCACATCGACCTCATGCTCCAGTGTGGAAGGTATGAGTGGGCTGCCTCAGAGGTTATGTTATTTCATTTGTTGTATCCTTGTACACCCCTTCGGGATTTTATTTGAAGGATCGTTAATAAATTTGAAACTTGAAAGTTGAAACTTGGAAAATGCCTTCGCCAGGGTGTAAAACGGAAACGCGCCACCGGGACCGTACCGTACCGGTACGGCGGTAGTGTAGCCGTACGGATACGGGTAGGCTAGTGAAGTGGAGTGGAGACTGCACGAACTTCGGTCTTCTTCCGAGGTACCGGCGTAGTAATCATTATTCTTCACTCACCGTGCCCTACATTTGGTCTCGCCGTCATCAGAATCGTCATCTTCTCCAACAACTCGACTAACGGGAAAAACTACCTCACCCAGTCGGTTCATTTTTAGCAGTGTACTTTGTTGTTCTACTACGTGTTGGTCAGCCCAAAATATCAGAGTGAAAACATTGCGCTACTTATTTTAATCACCAAACGTAGAGGGCAGCATACACCTCTCTGTCTTGATCTTCAGAGTTGATCTAAATGAGGAGGCTTCAGAGGCCTAATTCATTTCACATAGACTCGTGTGTTAAAGTGGCACTTAAAAAAAGATGAGGAAATTCGAAGGCCCGAGTGTTTACTACCAGTGGACAGGATATATGTCTGACATTCCATATCTGCCCAGAAAAAGTTACCTCGACCTGCTCATTTTGAAAATAAATCAGCAATTATGAAGACTACGGAGTACACCTGACGGGATAAAATGGCCCTAATTCCAGCAAAAGTAGTGTCTAGTGACATATCTTTCCAATTTGGAAAAAGGAAGTTCATTAGGTACCCTCCCTAGAAACAGCTTTAGATTGTCAATCATATTCATTCACATGATTCACTTTTGTCAAACAGCAATATCAAATTTAAAAATTGAGCTATGGGTTGAATGGCTCCGAATGAATATCTTTTGCCAGCCAGTTAGTGTACTAAGGCCAAACTTTGAAAACCTCCATACTATTCAACATTAATCAGATTGTGTGGTCTTTCTTCTATTCCTTTGTGAAGGTTTGTTTAATGTTTCAAAAACCCGGTCAGGAAAAAAGTCTTTGCGCCTATGGGCTATATGAATGTATTATTACAGGGGTTTTGTTTAGTGAACAAATTCATCAAAAATATCCTTTTAAATTACATTTGTGAGTAAAGTCATCATATTTGTGGGTGATCAAAAATCATTACATTTGTGGGTAAAGAGCATTATTACATTTGTGGTTAAAGTACCTTTGTGGGCCTTATTACATTTGTGGGTAAAGTTTTTTTTTTACAATTGTGGGAGTTATTACTTTTGTGGGCCGGTTTAACATCCCTTCCCTCTGTCTGTCCTCTCTTCCTATTTTCCCTCCCAACATCTATCGCCTCTGCCTCACTCATCTGTTCCCTTTTCTCCTCCACCCCCTCTATCTATTCTCTCTTCTTATTTCCCCTCCCAACATCTATCTCCTCTGCCTCACTCATCTCTTCCCTTTTCTCCTCCACCCCCCCCCCCTCTATCTATTCTCTCTTCCCTTTTCCCCTCCCAACATCTATCGCCTCTGCCTCACTCATCTCTCCCCTATTCCCCCATCTATCTATCCTCTCTTATTATTTCCCGCCTCCCAACATCTATCTCCTCTGCCTCACTCATAGTCTCCCCTTTTCTCTTCCACCCCCCTCTATCTATCCTCTCTTCTTATTTCCCCTCCCAACATCTATCTCCTCTGCCTCACTCATCTCTCCCCTTTTCTCCTCCACCCCCCCCCCCCCTCTATCTATCCTCTCTTCTTATTTCCCCTCCCAACATCTATCGCCTCTGCCTCACTCATCTCTTCCCTTTTCTCCTCCACCCCCTCTATCTATCCTCTCTTCCTTTTTTCCCTCCCAACATCTATCGCCTCTGCCTCACTCATCTCTCCCCTTTTCTCCTCCACCCCCCCCCCCTCTATCTATCCTCTCTTCTTATTTCCCGCCTCCCAACATCTATCTCCTCTGCCTCACTCATCTCTCCCTTTTTCTCCTCCACCCTTTATCTATCCTTATTTCCCCTCCCAACATCTATCTCCTCTGCCTCACTCATCTCTCCCCTTTCTCCTCCACCCCCCTATCTATCCTCTCTTCTTATTTCCCCTCCCAACATCTATCGCCTCTGCCTTACTCATCTCTCCCCTATTCCCCCTCTATCTATCCTCTCTTCTTATTTCCCGCCTCCCAACATCTATCTCCTCTGCCTCACTCATCTCTTCCCTTTTCTCCTCCACCCCCTCTATCTATCCTCTCCTTTTTTCCCTCCCAACTTCTATCGCCTCTGCCTCACTCATCTCTCCCCTTTTCTCCTCCACCCTTTATCTATCCTTATTTCCCCTCCAAACATCTATCTCCTCTGCCTCACTCATCTCTCCCCTTTTCTCCTCCACCCCCCTCTATCTATCCTCTCTACTTATTTCCCCTCCCAACATCTATCGCCTCTGCCTCACTCATCTCTCCCCTTTTCTCCTCCACCCCCCCCCTCTATCTATTCTCTCTTCCCTTTTCCCCTCCCAACATCTATCGCCTCTGCCTCACTCATCTCTCCCCTATTCCCCCATCTATCTATCCTCTCTTCTTATTTCCCGCCTCCCAACATCTATCTCCTCTGCCTCACTCATAGTCTCCCCTTTTCTCTTCCTCCCCCCTCTATCTATCCTCTCTTCTTATTTCCCCTCCCAACATCTATCTCCTCTGCCTCACTCATCTCTCCCCTTTTCTCCTCCACCCCCCCCCCTCTATCTATCCTCTCTTCTTATTTCCCCTCCCAACATCTATCGCCTCTGCCTCACTCATCTCTTCCCTTTTCTCCTCCATTCCCTCTATCTATCCTCTCTTCCTTTTTTCCCTCCCAAAATCTATCGCCTCTGCCTCACTCATCTCTCCCCTTTTCTCCTCCACCCTTTATCTATCCTTATTTCCCCTCCCAACATCTATCTCCTCTGCCTCACTCATCTCTCCCCTTAGTTCTCCTCCACCCTTTATCTATCCTTATTTCCCCTCCCAACATCTATCTCCTCTGCCTAACTCATCTCTTCCCTTTTCTCCTCCACCCCCTCTATCTATCCTCTCTTCCTTTTTTCCCTCCCAACATCTATCGCCTCTGCCTCACTCATCTCTCCCCTTTTCTCCTCCACCCTTTATCTATCCTTATTTCCCCTCCCAACATCTATCTCCTCTGCCTCACTCATCTCTTCCCTTTTCTCCTCCACCCCCTCTATCTATCCTCTCTTCCTTTTTTCCCTCCCAACATCTATCGCCTCTGCCTCACTCATCTCTCCCCTTTTCTCCTCCACCCTTTATCTATCCTTATTTCCCCTCCCAACATCTATCGCCTCTGCCTCACTCATCTCTCCCCTTTTCTCCTCCACCCCCCTCTATCTATTCTCTCTTCCCTTTTCCCCTCCCAACATCTATCTCCTCTGCCTCACTCATCTCTCCCCTTTTCTCCTCCACCCCCCCCCCCCCCTCTATCTATCCTCTCTTCTTATTTCCCCTCCCAACATCTATCTCCTCTGCCTCACTCATCTGTTCCCTTTTCTCCTCCACTCCCCTCTATCTATCCTCTCTTCCCCTTTTCCCCTCCCAACATCTATCGCCTCTGCCTCACTCATCTCTTCCCTTTTCTCCTCCATTCCCTCTATCTATCCTCTCTTCCTTTTTTCCCTCCCAAAATCTATCGCCTCTGCCTCACTCATCTCTCCCCTTTTCTCCTCCACCCTTTATCTATCCTTATTTCCCCTCCCAACATCTATCTCCTCTGCCTCACTCATCTCTCCCCTTAGTTCTCCTCCACCCTTTATCTATCCTTATTTCCCCTCCCAACATCTATCTCCTCTGCCTAACTCATCTCTTCCCTTTTCTCCTCCACCCCCTCTATCTATCCTCTTCCTTTTTTCCCTCCCAACATCTATCGCCTCTGCCTCACTCATCTCTCCCCTTTTCTCCTCCACCCTTTATCTATCCTTATTTCCCCTCCCAACATCTATCTCCTCTGCCTCACTCATCTCTTCCCTTTTCTCCTCCACCCCCTCTATCTATCCTCTCTTCCTTTTTTCCCTCCCAACATCTATCGCCTCTGCCTCACTCATCTCTCCCCTTTTCTCCTCCACCCTTTATCTATCCTTATTTCCCCTCCCAACATCTATCGCCTCTGCCTCACTCATCTCTCCCTTTTCTCCTCCACCCCCCTCTATCTATTCTCTCTTCCCTTTTCCCCTCCCAACATCTATCTCCTCTGCCTCACTCATCTCTCCCCTTTTCTCCTCCACCCCCCCCCCCTATCTATCCTCTCTTCTTATTTCCCCTCCCAACATCTATCTCCTCTGCCTCACTCATCTCTTCCCTTTTCTCCTCCTCTATCTATCCTCTCTTCCTTTTCCCCTCCCAACATCTATCGCCTCTGCCTCACTCATCTCTTCCCTCTCTTCCTCTTTTCCCCTCCCAACATCTATCGCCTCTGCCTCACTCATCTCTTCCCTTTTCTCCTCCTCTCCCCTCTCTCTATCCTCTCTTCTTATTTCCCCTCCCAACATCTATCTCCTCTGCCTCACTCATCTCTTCCCTTTTCTCCTCCACCCCCTCTATCTATCCTCTCTTCTTATTTCCCCTCCCAACATCTATCTCCTCTGCCTCACTCATCTCTCCCCTATCCCCCCCTCCTCTATCTCTCATTTTCCCTTCCTATCCCCCTCTCCCTCTTTACGCTTAACGATGGAAAACAAGCATTAGGCGGATATTCAGAACAACCTGTAGGGGTTGGTGAAAGCATTCTTAAATTAATAAAATGTATCAAGAATAGGACCTTAGTTTCATTAATCTTGTTGAAACAAATTTAAAATGACAGTTTAAGGATGTTCTCCAGTTCCTTTTTGTGCGCATCCCTATCTGCGCATATTTTACATGTTTTACCCCCTGCGTGTTGATGTCACAATAAGTGAAAAGGTAAGTAATCAGCTACTGTAGATCTGCTGTTAGAGTGCAGATGCTTGGAAAAATCAGCTGATTTTCCAAGCATCTGCACTCTAACAGCATATCTTGATGTTTTATTTTACAAAACTGTTACCTGAAAATAATGTGGACCAGCTTTTTAACCCTATCTAGGCTGAACGAATCGCGCAATATTTTCGCCGCGCGAAATTTTTTGACCGCGCCACTAGCTGACTTTACTTTCAAGTCTTGCGCAACTTTTGAGACCAACTTTGCGTCACCCGGGTACGTGGTTCCGAAATTACGCAACATTATGTAAGTGCATGTCAGACCGAAAATTGCTCAAAAACGTGATTTCGTGTACAAAGTCAATGCAAATTGTGTTTTCAACCAAAATTCATAAATGTATGTATGTATGATTATTTTTAGTTTTGCTGGTCTAAATGTATTTATTTTATGCTTTTTATGATCACAGAAGAGTCCCCAGCAAATTTCATTGAAAAAACAATGAAAAACAAAAGGTCGAAAAACAAAGAAATACATAAGAAATTGCAAAAAACAATAAAATACATAAGAAAATGATTTGATATCGCAATTTTTTCATGTACACTTGCTAAGAACACCACGAAGAGTTTCTATACCACAAATTAGTACATTTGGAGCTTTATTTAGGGAGTGAGAGGAAAAAGTATGATTTCGCATACTAATTGCGCATAAATTAGCATAATCACTTAATAGCGATTCGCATGAAATAAATTACTATACAATCTTGTAGATTATGTCCCAGGCAACCCGCGTGCCAATTTTCGGCGCGATCTCGCGGTCGACGGCCGAGATCTTAGGGGGGGGCCTCCCAGGCCCCCCCCGGCCATATGAACACCCAAAATTTAAGCGCCTGTACCTCTTCAGAATACCTTAATCTGTAGTGGAGCAAAGTATGACTAATATGACCTTGAGTTTGATTTCATGGGATAGCGGTGTGGAATTTTCCTTTCTGAAGATACAGGCCTCTTGACTACTTTTTTAAGCA
This sequence comes from Lytechinus variegatus, assembly GCF_018143015.1. Taxonomy (NCBI): domain Eukaryota; kingdom Metazoa; phylum Echinodermata; class Echinoidea; order Temnopleuroida; family Toxopneustidae; genus Lytechinus; species Lytechinus variegatus. Next base: position 8,422,082 of record NC_054743.1, read on the forward strand.
CTGTTGGTCCAACAAAATTGCTGATTTTTTGAAAATAAGCATATGAACACCAAATTTTTAATGTTCACACCTTCCTGGTATACTTACTCTACAATCATGCAAAATTTGATGAAAATGACACTTAAATAAAGTTCAGCATTTATAGTACTTCTTAAATTTTTTATTTAAATATCAATTATTCTAGATGTTTTTCTCACATTTCACATCTTATTTTTAGAATGGAAGGTCCTACTACTCTTTTACGAGCAAACGAATAGCAATATGAGTGGATTCTTCATCTTAAGCATATGATTCTGAACTATTATGTAAAATTGTGTGCAATTTAGATAGACTTTTACCGCGTAATAGAGATTTACACCAAACTTTGTATTCTCGTGGGGTTTAAAGACGCAAAGTTATTTTTATTGCGTATTTCGAGAACCTGGGAATGGGTGAACGTCAAATCTCGTTACCAAAAAATCAAGCACAAGAACCTATGCTAATTTTGCATATTTGAAATAATTGGGTGCTAAAGTGACTCTAGGCAAAATTTGGTGAAAATGACACAGATTACATTTCAACTGTGGAACGTCCTTCAATCATTTGAATTGATTTATGAGTTAGACCACAGGACAAGATATAAAACTTTAAACAAGTGGAATGCCTCTGGCAGTCTCACCTGCATCACGCAATTCAATATAGCAGCAGTACTGACTTTGAAAACTACCATAACTCACTTTGACCTTGATCATGTGACCTGAAATTCACACAGGATGTTCAGTGATACTTGATTACTCTTATGTCCAAGTTTCATGAATCAGATCCATATACTTTCAAAGTTATGATGGTAATTCAACAAATACCCCCAACATGGCCAAGTTAATTGACCTTGCATGACCTTTGACCTTGATCATGTGACCTGAAACTCGCACAGGATGTTTCATGAATCAGATCCATGAACTTTCAAAGTTATGATGGTAATTCAACAAATACCCCCAATTTGGCCAAAGTTCATTGACCCTAAATGACCTTTGACCTCAATCATGTGTCCTGAAACTTGGACAGGATGTTCAGTAATACTTGATTACTCTTATGTCCAAGTTTCATGAATTAGATCCATAAACTTTCAAAGTTATGATGGTAATTCAACAAATACCCCCAATTTGGCCAAGTTCAGTCCTTGGTCATGTGACATGAAACTCAGGCAGGATGTTTAGTAATACTAGATTAAGCTTATGGCCAAGTTTCATGAACTAGGTCCACATACTCTCTAAGTTATGCTGTCATTTCAAAAACTTAACCTTCGGTTAAGATTTGGTGTTGACCCGCCCCTGCCGTCGGAAAAGTGGCACCTATAGTCTCACTCTGCTATGCAGGTGAGACAAAAAAATCAGTATTTTGCATGAAACCATCAGCATTTTTCTAATTTTCTGCACTTAAAAAGGAAAATCCATAATCCTTGACAACTTTGAATGCTAATTTGAATATGCACCTTTTGTTTTTATATGGAAAAAAAATAGACACCACCCCCCTCCCCCCATTCCACCCACTCCAATTCAGGGTTAGACTAGGCTCAAGAAGTATAAAGAAATCAGGATATAAGAATGTAAGGTAACAGAATAATTATTTCAACATTTTATTTACAAGAATTTACATATGTATTTGTATTTACAAAATATACAATGTTACTTTATTTACCAGGATATGTTACATCTTGTTGGTGAATAAAGTATCAAGTGTTCTCTTCTAAAACTTCAGTCAACCGAATATAAATAAATATTGGATGCTTATGCTGCACCAGCAAATTTTTCAAATGGGAAATGATGTTTGACAACTGATCTGTTTGATTATTTAATTATATTATGATTTTTTCATTCTTTGCCAGTTGTTTGAGATGAAATCAAATCATTTCATTATTCATCCCATTATCAAGAAATCCATATACATAAAAAAACAAAGCAGAAATCATTTTTCTTAGAATTCAAATACTAGTCAGATGACAATGAGACACTAGCATAGTCAGTCCTAATAATTTCCTAAGATAAAAATCAAAGCTTTAAAAAAAATAAATAAATGGGGAGACGTTTTTTTTCTTTCAAATATTGAAAGTTGACAAACATTAAGGAGGGTGGGATGTGCCATTGAGATTATCATTAAAACCAGCAGTTGGGCAAATTCATCAACCTAGGTTGGTTTTCACACTTAAAAACTTTGCTTACCAAATTGCTTAAAAATACAGAGGAGCAGACTGGTATGAGAGAAAGTAATATTGTTAGCCATATAATTGAACAATAGGAGTGATCATGATTAACATTTTAACTACTGATATTCCAATTTCCCATAGGATCAGTACATGATGTCATCATACGATCTGATCTGAAATCTAACTATTGTAATGTCTAAATGCAATTGTAATGTAAGCCAGAAGATGACTTTTCATTTCTCTTTTTTTTACAAAGTTAAAGACTTCCTGACTCTAAATTAACATATGACACTTTCCTTTGATGCAAAGCTAAGTTTTACTTTAATAGAGTCATTTTATCTTCCAGAATTTCTTGGACTGTCAGAATCTTGTGTGTAGGTCCAATTATAAGAGAGCATCTTTAATGAGCTGTTTCTTGCCTGGAGTCAGTTGCCGTGGAAATTCAATATCAAAAGTGATGATGAGATTGCCTTTCAGTTCAGGGTTCTTTGAGATTGGCATCCCTTCTCCAGGAACAACCTTCCTGTAACCAGGGCTGTATTAGACAAAGAAAAAATATTTCAATCCTACATACATCTGAAGTCTTCCTGTAACCAGGGCTGTATTAGACAAAGAAAAAATATTTCAATTCTACATACATCTGAAGTCTTCCTGTAACCAGGGCTGTATTAGACAAAGAAAAAATATTTCAATCCTACATACATCTGAAGTCTTCCTGTAACCAGGGCTATATTAGACAGAAAAAATATCCTACATACATCAAAATCACATCATATCCATATTTGACAAAATGAATTAGTTACATGTATTTCATGGTATGAAATGAAATAATCTCACATTGCATGATCCTATTTCTGGAAAGCATTTCATGACAGGACAAGTACTTTATCTGACAAGCCTTGTTTTACACAACTGTACCCAACAAGGACAGGGTTACTCAGTCATTCAAAATGAAGGAAAGTTGTCAGATCTGTCAACTTCTATTGGATGATAAATGTTGATGAAATCCTCCACTGATATCCCTCAAATGAACTAAATAATCACCGATTTAAAAAACCTGTACCTGCAATTTATACTTTACCTGAATGAAAATTAATGACATCAATTAAAAAAAAACATATTACAATGCTCAACTGGAACATTCAGCAACCTCAAATCAATGGTTGGTCCACATTGAAACCATTTAATGCTTACCTAATAATGTCATTGATGGGAACATTCAGCAACCTCCCATCCAGGGTTGGTACTTCTACACTGCATCCAGTCAGAGCTTTTCCAAGAAGAACCCTGGAGACATAGACTAGATCATCACCTTCACGCTTGAATCGAGGATGAGGTTTATCTCTGACAATAAAGATGATATCCGCAGGTACAATATTGGGTCCCTGATCAGCTTCCTTAGGAAAGGTGATACGTGTTCCCTCTCTCCAGCCTTTATGAACAGTAATTGTAAGAATCTTATCCCTTGTACTTGATGTGTGACCATCCTCATTCATTACCTGAATCATGAAAGAAGTTTATATTTAAGGTTTGGCACAATGCCCGATGAGAAAAAAATAAGTTGTAAACAGAGATGAAAAAACATAGGATTTGAATTATATGTCACAAAAGCTGTTCCCATGTTTAGAAATCATCAGAATTTTACATGTATAATAAAATAATAATCATAGTGTAGTAGGTTTCACGGTTCACCATGTATCTTTCTTGGACAATTGTTGGTCCTGAAAAGGATCACCCTTACTCAACATTTCAACAAGTGTGTTCTTGTTGTCTTTATGAGAAATCCTACTATCATTTGGTCAACCATCACTTAATCCACTACTAGTAACCCTATATGCCATTTTGTTCACTCACCATTTTGTCTAATAACCAGCTGGTCATTAGATAGCCAGTTGTTCCAAATAACCCCATATGCAGGGTAAGTTGGAACATGGTATGGGTTAAGTTTGAACACTGCATGGCCAATAAAGAAAAACTACCTACAGCTGCAATATTACATGGTCTTAGCCTATTTGCCTCATTTTTTACAAGTTCAAAACATTACAGGTGTGTATTTTAAATTGTTGAACTTTATGTTTTCTATTTTACATGCAATTTTTTGTATCAGCGATTTCATGTACTTCTGAATCAAATTTAATTACATGACTAAAAATTGCTTATTTTTTATAAAGCAAATAAACGTATGGCATTTGTGCCCAAAACTTTTTTTCATTTATTTTTTTATTTCTTATTTTAATATTCATCTACTTATTTTTTTTGGTGGGGGGGGGGTATGTTTTTGCCTTAACCCTAAGGACTGGGCTATCTGAGATGTATTGAGGACTGGGGCATGATGGCCCCCTTCTGAGCTCGGCCACCGTTCCCGCGATCAGGCCGAAATTTGACATGCACATTCGACATGCACATGTACAAGTCAGTATAAAAAAATTCTGAAAATGATTTTCTTTTTATTATGAATAAAATATGCCAATCTATCCAGGCTGCTCAGGATTTACAACTTACAGCAAATGGTGAAGTCCCCTACTAGAAACAATTCTATATTGGATCTCTGTTTGACTAACATCCCATCCTTTCTTGAAAAGGTTGATATTAAACCGGGCATAAGTGACCATGATGTGGTCGTTGTCCACGCTGCTATTAAACCAAAGATGATCAAGCTTCCAAAATGGAAAGTGTATCTCTATTAGAGAGCTGAATTCACTAAGATAAATGAAGATCTGAATAAGTTATATAATCACCTCTCTGATGAAATTGTTCGGAACTCAACTGTCAACGATCTTTGGGAAAGATTTTCAAAAACCTTAAAATCATCTATGAATGTAAACATTCCATCCAAGAAAACTTCTTCCAAACCAAATGTTCCTTGGATAAACTCAACCATGAAACGTAATATCAAGAAGAAACACAAGCTCTATAAAAGGGCCAGAAACTCAAATAATCCAGAACTTTGGAACTTGTACAAGCAATTAAGACGTAAAAATGATAGAGACATGAGAAAACTACAGCAAGAGCATATTTGAAAAATTGGTGATTGCCTCCAGAGTGACAATTCAAAACCTTTCTGGAATTACATTAAGACTCTACGAAGAGATGTATTTGGTGTATCTTCTCTTAAGACCGAAGGACGTGTACATTCTGATGCAAAATCCAAAGCTCAAGCACTGAATGATCAGTTCTGTTCTGTTTTCACACAGGAGGATCTCTCTTTTATGCCAAATTTAGACAATAGTTCTGTACCAGATACATGTATGCCAGACATTACTGTTACTGTTAAGGGTGTTGAAAAGCTTCTGAAAAATCTTGAAGTTAATAAAGCTTCAGGTCCAGATAATATTCCATCTAGAGTTCTCAAGGAATGTGCTTCAAGCGTAGCACCTATCCTACAGATAATCTATCAAAAATCAATTGTAACTGGGGACTTACCCAAAGAGTGGTTGAATGCCAATGTCTCCCCTATATTCAAAAAGGGCGACAGGACACTTCCACAAAATTACAGACCTGTCTCTTTGACTTGTATTTTATGCAAACAACTCGAACACATAATTTATACTAATATTATGCAACATTTTGATAAACACTCCATACTCTGTGAAAATCAACATGGATTTAGAAGAGGTAGGTCTTGTGAAACTCAATTAGCTGGATTAGTAAACGACCTAGCACAGACACTTAACGATCGTGGCCGAACTGATGTCTGTATTATGGACTTCAGTAAGGCGTTCGATACTGTACCGCACAAAAGACTCTTATTGAAAATCGATAACCTTGGTATTAGAGGAAAAACCAAAGCCTGGATTGATACTTTTCTTACTAATCGAAACCAGAGAGTTATACTGGATGGTCAAACCTCAACTAATGCTTCGGTGACCTCTGGGGTCCCGCAGGGCACAGTCCTCGGCCCTCTCCTGTTTCTTGCGTATGTAAACGATCTACCAGACCAAATTAATGCCAGGGTAAGGATGTTTGCTGGCGATGTTATATTGTACAGAAATATTTCCTCAACTGAAGACTGTGATCTTCTTCAAAGTGACATTAACAAATTGTGTGAATGGCAAAATATCTGGCAAATGCAATTTAACACATCAAAGTGTTTTATTATGCATGTTACACACAAGAAGAAAATTATTACCCCCTATAAATACCATCTGGGGAACTCTGAACTGGGCATCGTTGACAGCTATCCTTATCTAGGTGTTCATTTGTCAAATAATTTGTCTTGGACTAATCATATTAATACAACCGTAAACAGAGCAAACAGTATACTTGGATTGTTGAAACGTAATTTATGGAATTGTTCAACTCAAACTAAAGATATCGCCTACAAGACTCTTGTGCGGCCTAGGCTGGAATATTGTAGTTCCGTGATTGTGCCCCACCAGAAAAATCTTCAAGATAAACTTGAAAAAACTCAAAGAAGAGCAGCAGGATTCGTATCTAACAAGTATCAACGCACAAGTAGTGTTACTGAAATGATGAGTATTCTAAAATGGGATACTCTCCAAGACAGGAGAACAAGTAGCCGGCTCATATTTTTGTTTAAAGAAATACACAATATAACTCCATGTAATATAAATCAAATCACTTCCAAAGCATCCTCCAGGCCAACAACTAGAATAACCAGACAGTCTCATGACTTAAATTTCAACATAATCAGAGCAAATAAGAATTGTTACAAATATTCCCTCTACCCTCGTACAATTGTAGAGTGGAATTCACTTTCTCCCACTACTAAAAATGCATCTGACCTAGCTGCATTTAAGAAACAGCTAACTAAAAGAAGTATATAGCGGCAGCGATTGCATGAATGGCCTGCACGTCTATAGCCTCTTTGAGGCGTTCAAGTGCAGTATTCACAAGACAAGACATTACGTCAAACCCCCGTTTGTAGAAAGACCGCAGTTCAGACTGCAAACTGCGGTATTAGACCCCAAATCGTGTTTGAGATCATGGGGCCGTTTCACAAAGCTGTTCGTAAGTTAAGAGCGACTTTAAAAACGACTGGTGATCATCGCCAATGGGTGTACCATTTACCGCAAGACAGGATCACCAGTCGCTCTTAACTTACGAACAGCTTTATGAAACACCTGCCTGATCAACCCCGCTTGGCCAGGTAATCCCCGCTGTCTCCACAAGCCAGATTTTGAGCGTTGGGCCAGGGATGAAATGATAAACAACAGCTGTGCTATTATGTAAGACTTCTCTGCCTGTAGTAGGATCTTCAGACTGAAATTATTCTATTCGATATTTAATCACATTTTCAAAGGCATATAAGAAAATCGACCTCGAAATAAGGAGAGTAAGTGAATAAAAAATGGCGGCATGCTTTGCCGGGGACTGCTCTCGGGCTATTATGTTATCTTCGGACCGAGGACAAGAAACAGGTGTTTTGATACTTACTTGGGGCAGTAATTGATTGAGAAAAACCATGGTGTAGGCCCATGGAAAAACTGGAATATACGTGTTCTCAAACGGAGATTTTCGTCATGCCGTGAAAAGCAATATTTGCATATTTAACACCCAATTTCACTTCAAATTTTCTTTTTTTTTTTCCGGATGTCATCTTTGAATAATCTGATTTTAAGGTCCCCCCAAAAAAAAATTGCGAAAGCCAATTTTTTCCTAAGTTTTCTTTGTTTTTAGAATTTCTTATGAATTTCTTTGTGTTTATCTTATGTTTTTCATTATTTTTTTTCAATGGAAATTATTACAGACCATTCTAAACAACTAAATTAACCCCTAAAAATCAAGCAGACAATAACCAATTAGAATGTAAAAAAGACATAGACTTTGTACACAAAGAATAAGAATGAGGCATTTTCGGCATGACATTGTCTCGTAAAAAGTCATGTGATGTCGCGATGCTATACCCGTATGTTGCAAATTTGGTCTCAAAAGTTGCGCAAGACTTTCAAGAAAAAAGTCATGAAATTCTGTGGGGGTATCTTTTTGAAATATCGCGTGAAGCTTTGAGTTTGAGGGGGCGGGCATCATGCCCCCCAGTCCTTTTAGGGTTAACTCAATTTATTTAGCTAGTAGAAAACTAATTTTTGGTCAGAGTATCAATTTTTACATAACAAATAATCATCTCCGAAACTTTATAATTTCTTATGGAAAAATGTTATTTCTTTCAATCTATATGTACTGTAGATTATGGTAGGAAGAAATTCCTTGAATGCTTGATTGCCTAAGCAGCCCAGCTAAAGCCAGGGTAATATGTCATCAGTGATATCATTCAGGCCTGGGTGTAAACATTTGATTCATCGAATGGTTTGAATGGCTTGCCGCCGATCGGTAGGCCCCCATTCCACAGAATGGACAATGTTGAAAGACAACTGAAAGACTTAAAATTTGTGAAGTCTTACATTGGTCTTCAAGATCACTGAAATTTGTCATCTCTTTGGAATGGCTCAAATGCACAGATGCCCCTGCTTAATGCGATCAGAAATTCATTCAATAGGATTGAACTTAATATCCTGCAGAGACCAATATGCATATATATCATCGGCGGTCATCCGAACCGTCATATCAGTCAATTTTGGTTTAAAAAATTAATTTTTAGATTTTTTAATGAAATGAAAGTACAAGTCCTACTCTATGCATAACTAAATTATAAAACTTTTTGAAAAAAAAGTTGAGGCAGCAATTCATGTTATTTTCTGAGATGTGACAGGATTTGCACGGCGATGCCATACAAATTTTTAATAAAATGCACAAATAGCGGCTGCTGGGCCCAAGAACAATTGGGAAAAGCATATTTTCGGAGTATTTCATTTCATGTCCATTTCGAACAATAAAATATGGACTTTAAAGATTTTTTGAAAGAAAAAGCAATATCCCACTACTTTTCACAAAATAGCAGGAACAAATATAAAACTACACCGTAGGTCAAAATGGTTGTCGGATTTGTGTTCAGCAGCCCAAATCACCATAGAATCCAATAGAATGTTGTCATTTGCCCACCCGTACTAAATGGCTACTGGACCAACGGTTATAGATGAAATGGCAATTAGACCATGTGGGAAGTGGTCGAATAGATGATCGACTAAATGATAGTAGACGAGCTGGTAAATAGACGCATTGGCATTAGACCAATGGGAAACAAATCATAATAACCACTTACCCTCCTAGAGATCTTCATTTTCTTAGTGCAACCATGGAATATTTCTTCAAGAGAAAGAACCAAGTCTCTTTCAATGGGAGGATCCTGCTTCTTTCTACCACGTCCTAACAAACCTCCAAAACCCATGCTCAAGTCTCCATCGATACCCTCATGGAATTCTACACAACAGAAATTAATGAGAAAATTAGAACTTTAATTCAGCTTTCAGCACAAATTTATAGATGATCTGTCTTTCTGGATTTTCATGATCTGATACCATAAGCATGGAAATGATTCACAAAGGTATGTATGAACTCATAAAAGCATTAACAATATGAATTGATTGCCATTTATCAAACAAGTGGAATGCCTCTGGCGGTCTCAAATGCATAACGTGATTCAATATAGCAGCAGTGCTGAATTTGAAAACTACTATAAAATTATTATTCACAAAAACACCATTCATATATGATGATACAATACTACGTTCATTGACATTTGACCTTGATCATGTGACTTACATCTTGTCAGTGATACTTGACTACCCCTACATCCACATTTTATACACTATATCTATAAACTTTAGAAGGTCATGTGACCTGAAACTCGCACAGGATGTTCAGTGATACTTGATTACTCTTAAGTCCCAGTTTTATGACCTAGATCAATAAACTTTCACAGTTATGATGGTAATTCCAAAAAAAAAGAGACATGAAATCATATCTATAATTAGGAGTGGGCTATACATGGGCCAAAATACTTTTTTCAATATGGCAACAGTTTTTTTTATTCCTTGTAATGTATCTCAACATGAGATGATGATATTTTTTGTCTCGGGTCCGAGAAGAAAGTGTGCCGGGCCAAAATCCAAAATGGCCACCAAAAACCATCCCAAATCACAGTTTTGGCCACAACTTCTTTATTTGGTGGTCTTTTTCTTTGGTCTTGGTGTCTATTCATGTGTTTGGGAGCAGGCAATTCATTTTTCCTATAATTAGTACTTTTAAACCATTATTTGTAGAGTTAAAGGTAATCATACCTAAATTTTCAAATTTTTATAGCCCTTTTTTAGCCAAAAAGTAGGTTTTATCGTCCTGGGGTTCTTGGATATTAGATGGTACGAGGTCAACAATAGCAAGCAGCTTAATAGAGCTATATTGCTTTATTCCTCTACTATGGGTTTTACATATTTTTGTGAAAATATATCTTATCAGATAAAAAATAGTGAATTATCCATAGGGGCTATACAGTATACAATTTGCAGTACATACTGCACTGCATAAATGTATTGGCCACCATGACAAGGCCTGTATAAATTACTATAGTGTTATACATGTAGAAATTAGCTCTTAGGTTTAGAATTAGATGCCTCAGAAATTGAAGATAATTATGTTTTGTCTCAGAAACGGAGGACATGTTTTGTCCAATATGCTCATTCAGGGGGCGGAGAAAGGTAATTAACCCCTAATCATGGCATTTACAATGGTAACTTACATGGAATCCTTGGTTCTGATTGGCTGTTGATCAACGTTACCATGATAGTTACCTGACCCCATAAACATAGGCCAGTTAAACACCTCAACCAGGTAAAAAAGCCTCCAAATAAAGAAGATATGGCTAGATACGTGATGTACGTATATTATGTGATATTTTTATGTGCAATTTACATTGCTGGTTTCATCATGTACATCAGCTGACAAGCAATGCAAGCAATCAATTTCACAATCTAATTTTAAACCTTAGGAACTCATTTCTATGACACTATAGTTATATAGGCCTTGTCACATGTCATGGTGGTCAATGCATGGATAGATGCAGTATAGTATGTACATGTACAGTAACAGTACATTGTATACTGTGTAGCCCTTATGGTTAATTAACATTTTCTTATTTAAACCTGTAAAACCCATAGTAGAGGAATAAAAGAAATGAAGCTGCTTGCTATTGTTGACCTCGTACCATCTAATATCCAAGAACCCCAGGACGATAAAACCTACTTTTTGGATGAAAAAAAGGCTATAAAAAATTGCAAATTTAGAGATAATTACCTTTTAACTCTACAAATGATGGTTTAAAAGTGTTAATTATACTAAAAACGCATTGCCAGCCCCCAAAAATATATGAATAGACGCCAAAACCAGAGAAAAAGACCACCAAATAAAGAAGTTGTTGCCAAAACTGTGATTTTGGGGGGTTTTGGCGGCTATTTTGGATTTTGGCCCGGCACACCTTTTTCTCAGACCCAAGACAAAAAATATTGGCATTTCATGTTGAGATAAGATAAAAGAAACACAAAAAAACTGTTGGCAGAGTAAAACAAAAAAATCACCCATTTACAGCCTACTATGATTCATACTTTGTCAAAAACTAAAAAAAAGTTGGGGTCCCCATGCAATACTTTCTGTGAGTGACAATAGTTTTAAACTTTTTATTAAAAAGTAAAATGCATCTCTTTTTTTACTTTTGTAGTACTGTATATGAATGTAAATTTTCAAACTTTCTTGAAAGATGTGTCAATTTTCATACTCAATGAATCAGAATTTCATAGAGATGTACTATCAATCAAAGTATTGCATTCTGGGAAATAACTAAAAATATGAAATGAAAATGTTACTACTCTTTTTCCAATGACTGCAGCCTGAGTTGGCTTATAACAGATGCTCACCACTGAATGGGTTGTTTCCACCAAAGAAATCCATGAAGACTTTGTTAGCATCGCCATGAAATGTGTAGCCTTGCGTCCAGGCTCCACTATCTTCATTAGAACCAGCAGGTACACCATTTTTCAAACCTTCTTCACCAAATTGGTCATAGACTGCTTTCTTCTTGGCTGTAGAAGTAAATGATACTTTATCAACTACACAATGTACATGTAATGTGAATGGCAAACAACTGCACAACATTGTATCAATGGTAAAGACAAATGGAATGCAGCTTGTTGTCCGATCTGCATTGTTAAAATTAAACATAGCTTTTGACATTACAAAATCTAACTACCCGGTAGCCCATCAATCATGAGGAGTTTCCGGCATCTCATAACAAAATTTAACACAATTTTTCAAATTTCAGCCCAGTTGACACTGTGGTGAAATATATTGGTGACATAAATTGAGGAATGAGACTTGAAATTGATTACGAAATGCCAGAGAAGCAATTTTTGTGAATTTATGAATAAATTTCATATAAACTAGCATAATTTTCTAGTCAAAAAGAACCTCATGCATCTCTACCAGATGAAAGAACAAAATTATAATTGGTCGATGAATAAAGAAGAGGCGTTTTCTGTGATTTATGAATAAATGAATTTCGCATAAATTAGCATAAATAATTTTCTACTTTAATTTTCTAAATTCAGTGTAGAAGTCCGCTGAAGCTCTACCTGATGGGAGAACAAAAAATTGGACAACAAATGAAGAAAAAGGAGCATTTAATGTGAATTTTAAAAAATATGCATAAATTAATTTTGCAAAAATTAGCATTAAAAAATGTTCAGGTCCAGATTTCAAAATACTGAGTATAAATTTGATGAACCTCATGAAGCTCTACCAGATGGAACAAAAAAAAAAATCAAAATCGGTCAACAAATAAAAGAGAGCTTAGCATTTTTGTAAATTTTGAAAAATTTGCATAAAATACCATATTTTGAGTTTCAAAATTCTGTGCAGAAGTTTTGAAACCCCCATCGAATGTTAAGTATCATATGAGCAAACAGAAATGAAATAGGACTTGAAATGAGGAAAAAAGAAGCATTTTGAAATTATGGACAGACAACAGAGCTCATGCCAGCTAAAAGTATCAAAATTTTATGTTCCATTTGCCCTTTAAATGTTCTGGGTGCCGCAATACAAAGTTTAATGATTAAATGTACGCTTGATTTTTCCCGATCGATTGTAATAAATGCAATTAATTTTAGAAAAAAATTCTACGATGATTGCTGATCTTTGTGTTATGGGCTCCTGGATGTCATGTCACCTACACATGTAGCTTCATTGTCCTTGATTTTTCCCCATTTACATGTACATGTATGATGTAGAATGTGTTGTAAAGAAACAATCTTTTTACAAAGAATAACAGTTGAAAAAATAATGGCCACCAGTATAAATTCATGGCAGAGAGAGGCCATTGAAGCTTTCCAAGCTTGCAACTAGAAACAGTGGATATAGCGATAATCAAAAAAGTACATTGTACTCACGATCACTGAGAATATCATACGCTTCTGAGACTTGTCTGAATTTCTCTGATGCACTAGTCTCTTGGTTCCTGTCTGGGTGATATTTTAAAGCAAGCTTGCGGTATCTGTGATGAAGAAAAAAATCAAATGAAAAATGTTACACTTTTATCTTAGTTAATATTAGGATGATACTTAAAAGCAAGCTTGCAGCATACAAATAGAAGTGGGTTATAAATGAGTGATTTGGGGTTTTACTGTGGCAACAGATTTATTGCATTCCTTTTTCTTTATGTCAATATGAAATGACAATATTTTTTGTATCGGGTCCAAGAAAAAAGTATGCTGGGCCAAAATCCAAAATGGCAGTCACCCCCCTCCCCCCCAAAAACTAAGTTTTGGTCACAATCATTCATACCTGATTATCCTTATGTCAACATTTCATGAGCTAGACTTCCAAACTTATGATGCCAATTCATCACAGTACACTCCCAACACGGCCAGAGTTCATTGACCTTTAAATGACCTTTGATCTTGGCCAAGTTCCTGAAACACACACAGGGTATTCAGGGATATGTACATTGATGCTCTTATTTCCTAGCTTCATGAACTAAATCCATAGACTGGGCAAGTTCAAGAAAAGGTCACCCTAGAAGGCAAATTTTCATTTTTATTTTAAGAAGTTATCTTTGGTGGGGTATTAGAAAGCCCAAATGTTGAATTCTAATAATTTCATTAATAGAAATTCAATATGCATATTTATGCTAATTTGGGGTGCCTACATGTAATTTTGCATAATTGGTAAAATGGGTGATGTATTGGACAATTATGACAACTCATTGAAAAGAAAAACAAAACTTCTGGGATTTAGTCATATGTTGAGCAAGTCCAAGAATTTGCACGCGTTACATTACATATTAGACATTTCAGAGGCTTTAATGGTCTGAAAAATAGTGTTAAATGGCTTTGACTAGATTGAATTCCCTCATAATGGTAGATGTCTAAGGAAGAATAATCATGCAAAAAATGGTGACATATGACCTTTTATAGAGAAAAGATGCGCTGTTACATATAGGACGCAGAAAAAAGAAAATTTTTATTACATTCTTTTTTTAAGTTGAGAATTCTCTAAAAGTATTTCATTTAACAAAATGTATCTTTGTGTGATAAAAGTCACAATACTCTGGTATATCTGAAGCAAGTTTCATGCCATAAGCCAAATCCATAGACATGTAATTTCAGACCCTAAATAAACAAATTAATGACATGTTACATATATGGGACATTTTGTCCCCGTAGAGAACAATCATGTACACAATTTTCCTCATAATAAAACAAGGCAAAAGCGATTTTGTGTCTCGCCCACTTATGTAAATAACAAGAAATATCGAGATTTGAGAGGGCACGGATCAGAATTGTATCGAAACTTTGTTGTGAAATGATTAAGATGGAATAATACTTGTCATAAGAGCCTTGCACGTAACCTGTAGTGTTGACCTGAAAATGACCTTTGACCTAACCATGTGACGTCCGACTGTAGCATAACATGCAGGCCCCTCAAGTTCATCATGCGGATGCGATATGCGCGAGGTACCAGGTCTGGTCCGAGCTCGGACCCGGCCGGCCTCACGCACATGTGATGTATTGAAAACGGCAGCGAAATTTTGATACGTGTGAGAAACTTCACGTTGGCTCTAAATCACCAATTTGGAGACTGATAGAAACATGGAGAGGTGAAACCTTGTGTAAATATTAGTTTTGTTTTTAAAGATCGTGATGTTGTATGAATTTTATATTTTCCTCCCATAAAATCCCACCTTTGTCACTCGGAATATCCAATCGAGTTAAGGTAAGTGGAGCGTAGTGTAGCAGTAGTGAAGTGGAGTGGAGCCTGCACGAACTTCGCCCGAGGTAGGCTCTACGATGTAATGACGATATCAAATCATTAAAAAAAATAGCATCACGTAGTCCTCTACTCTAGGCCGGCTAACAAGCGGGGCGCAGTCCACATCGCACCGCTACCGCACAGTGAACAATTGTGTACAACGGATAGAGGAGCGTGAACGCTAGCAGTCGTTTTATTTTTGCGTATTACATGACATCATCCAGCCAAATCTGAGAGCCAATTAATGAATGAAAATATAGTAAGCATGCGCAGTGCAAGCCTTTTATTTCCCCACACAGTACATGTATTCCACCAAAACAAGTGTGCAATTCTCTATCACCTCGTACCAAAATTGACCTAGAATTTTCATTTCCTATTTTTTCAGTAAAAAGGTAATCCAAATCTAGAGGGCTGATATTTGGATCATATTTGATTTTGTAAAATTATTCTGCGTGGATATAAATGAGAAACTGATCAGCTTTCCATTGATACCCTGTTTGTACAATTTGTGCCACACATGACCAAATCAATCACTGTTGAAAGCCACAGGTGCAGAGACCACTTTTTCCAAGTGTTGGTAAAGTGGGTAAACTGTGCATTTGATAGAATGTTTTCCAAAGAATTTTTTGAATGAAGCGTTACTTGAGGCACTTCTCTGAGACGATGAGTGAAAAATTAATGTCTTATCATGAACCTGGTCTTATTGAGCCACACCTTCAACATGCCCTCCTCTCCTTTAAAAACAAAGCCAGAAGCATGGAAGGATATCTTGGACAGCTCGTCTTACCAATGGTAATGCCTGATCATTGTGCAAAAGCATCCACCTCATATCAAATTTGGCCCTGCAAGTCATTAAAATCTTGGGTAAGAGTTGCAAAAACCTTATTTTGAAGTGCCCCTAAAGTAAACAATCACAGGGCGTGCGATCTGGCGCTCTTGGTGGCCTTTCAATGGCATGGTTGAGGGCAACAACGCAATGTCCCAAGAGTTCTCCGAGTCTGCTGTCTATCACAAATGATGCTGGAACGATGGGCAGAAGCACCGTCCTGAATCAACCAAAGATGCCTGCATGTACACTCCTCACAACTGTCTCTCAAAATGTTGTTCCAATTGTGGTACGATCTCTTTGTTAATGGTGTGCAAGTGCATTCAATTATTAACACTCCTTATGGAAGAAAAAGGGTCCAATCAAAACATTTCTTTCCAGTTTTAGGCATCGAAAGTATTTACATCAGCACCTGCCTTTTCATCAAGTTTTCAAAAACTTGGAAGGAGT
Organism: Lytechinus variegatus; assembly: GCF_018143015.1. Taxonomy (NCBI): domain Eukaryota; kingdom Metazoa; phylum Echinodermata; class Echinoidea; order Temnopleuroida; family Toxopneustidae; genus Lytechinus; species Lytechinus variegatus. Next base: position 8,438,692 of record NC_054743.1, read on the forward strand.
GGTCTCTGCTCCTTTTGTCTTCAACATCAATTAATTCGGTCATGCGTAGTTAAAATGGCACAAATAGGGTACAATGGAAAGCTGATGAGTTTTTCTTTCATATTCATGCACAATATTGTCACAAAATTAAATATGCTTCAAATATCAGCCCTTTTGATTTGGATTACCTTTATTCTGAAACGCAATGTATTTGAATTATGAAAGGTATTTTTGGAGGATCTATTTTCTCACCGATAGCACACAGGTAAGCGAATTTCGATTACTTTTTGCTTTTCCGTCAAAATCTTACGAATTAGCGTCTATATGTCATCGTGTTCGTTGGAATTTGTAACGTTAGTCTATCACAATGTGCACAAAGTCAATTGGCTTCCAGGGTTTGGAGCATCGCGTGAGTTAGACCAAATGCTTCAGTCTCTGTATTTTGGTTGTTCCACTGAACTACGTTGGCTCCACTCACCATACATAGACTGAAGAGCTTGGGGACCCGTGGCTTCAGACAATGTATAGTGAACTAGCGTTTTATAGATCGCGATTTAAAACTTTTTTTTATAAGCGAAATTTACAGTTTCATGGTTTCCATTATCAGGGAAATATGAATAACTTAATTGCATACCTTGGACCGGAGTTATTGAAAAAATCCACTGGATGTTTAAGAAATCTGTCATCTAAGACTAAATTGCGCGATTTGCGTGCTGTCGCCAAGCGGAAGACAAAGAAATCAAGATAGCGACGTAAACACGGCCGTAAGCTCTTCCCATCTTTTCATGACAAATCTCTCGTTTTTTTAATGAATTCTTCTATAAAAATGAAATCAATATCGCAAAAATTTTGGAAATGAAGTTAGACCCCATGTACATGTTTTAGGGCTAGATCTTTTAGAGGGAAAGTAGAATTCTCGGGGGGCGAAAGTTTCTGGTTTTGTACCCGTATGTGGGGAAATATAGGTAGGGGTCCCAGGCGTTAGTGGGGAGTGACCATACATATGGCAGTGTATCCTATTGCCAGACACCTTTATTTCAGTGCTTTAAAAATGACAACTAGAGGAAATACAATCAAGAAAAATTATCACTTGCTATTCCAAATATTCTGAAAATTATGAATGTGATGAAATTATTTAAAATTTTCTGTTTTCTTTGCACCGCACTTGCCGCATACCCCTCCACGAAAAACATTTATTTTCGTGCGTGACAAATTACATCATAATTACGGACGGGTAAAAATATTCTTGATTATAAAGAGGTAAGAAAGATTTGGTGTGATTTTTTTCATGATATATCATATCATTAGTAAGTTCTAAGTTTTTGTTTGCTTTCGAATATCGATTCTGAGCAGATCTTTGTAATAAATGTGTTTTTGCTAACTAATTTCATTTTTTTGTTTTAAATGCGCATTCGATATGGCACTTTCCAGTATCAATGCTTGTTCATATCGTGACCTTCAGTCATCAAGTTCTATCGATCCGCTGTCGATCGTCGACGGCTCTCTTTCACGGTAAACCTCGCGCACGGCCAGGGTGCCGCGCCGGGTACCTTGAGAACTAACTAGCCGGTCATCGACGATTTGATTGATGGAGCAAACAAGATTGAAATTCAGCAAATCAGGCCCGGAAATCAGGTCCGTATTTCCATCAGAAAATAGATCGATGCGGATTGGGATCAATTGTTAATGCAAAACTATGGTATATAATATTCTAAGCATTTTCTGTCAATTTAGAGAAAATAATGTAAAACTTGGATTTTTTCGCCTTGTTTTTGCAATCTTGACTGTTCTTTGAATTGATCTGTGAAATTGAACTGCGGAAGCCTTACGGTACGGAATTGATTTCGTACGCAGTAATATGCGCATCCGGTAATACAATACGCGACTATACAGTATATGACTTTCACTCCCCAAAACGCCCCAGGCTAGTCAAGACACTGTCTTTTTGAAGCCTTTTAATTTTAGTTTCAGCTTAGAGAGGGAGGAGTTTAGGATTACACTAAAAATATTCATTCAATACCGTATGGTCAGTTCCCACATGTCTATGCGGTCTCCCAAGTCTGCGCACCCGCGTATCTGCGCGATTCTAGTTAAAGAAGATACGCAACGAGCACGAACTTTACAAATGCAATACATAGGCAGGTATTCATTAAAAAGCCGACTCAAAATGGTGGAAAAATAATGAATTCAGGGCATTTCATGTGACAGCCTAAAAAATGCAGCCTTTGTCATCAAAATCCCCGAAACGTGTGCAAAGTGAATGAGTGCGCAGACATGCAGTAGAGGCGCTGGTCAGAAAATTGGGATCGTCCCAGTTTACAGGGACTGTCTCAGTTTAAGGATTTCTTCACACAAGAAATCTAGGAAAGTTCATTCTCCTGTCAAGTGCCGACACCAATCAAGTGTGCTAGCATGGCTAGTCAATGTAAACATATCAGGTTTCATAACAAGATTATTGGAAGACGGTAAGTCATGAAAAAAAGACGGTTAACTGGGGGGAATTGAGGTCACTGAATCTATTTTTAGCACTCTCAATTTCCGTAATTGCTGTCTATGTCCCGTAGTTGGAATTAAAAAAAAAACGTCCCCATAAACAAGGACAGTCTCAATTTATCAAGACATGATTTGTCTTGGTTTATGAGGATATCCTTGTTTTCTGGGACAATCCCAATTTTTGGACCAGCGCCTCTTACTGACATGGGGTACCATTGTTTTTTTCAATCTGACAATGACTGCCTGCATTTTTTTCAAGAAAATCCTATATTTTCTTTTATTTTTTAATGAGAAATTTGGTACACTTACTCTTAATAATATAAGGAACATTATCAACTCAAAGATTTTGTGTAATAAGAAAAAAATCATGTTAAATCTGAACTCAAATTGTTAGGTGCGCAGACTTGGGGCCCACCATCAGTAGAGGCACACGGCCAATATTGGAGACTGTCTCTAATGTGGGAGATTATCTCCAATATCAGAGACTTTTGTAAAAAATTTGGGTATCCAATTTCAGAGACAGTCTCCAGTTTTGGAGACCAATTTCCTTTGTTTACATTTGCGGCAAAAGGATTACCTTGGCAGCAAATAAAAATGTGATAAGCAAATTCCTCGTGAAAAATTACCCCTTTTCACCGTCTACTTTTGTTTTAATAAGGATTTTTGTTGTCAATCACACACAAAACAAATGGGCTTCTGACCTCAGTGAGACAAAATTCTGAGTGGAAAATCATGCTTTTGTTGGTGTTGTTTCTTTTGACCTTTTGCAAAGCAAGTCTCCAATGTGGGAGATTGTCTCCCCTATTGGAGAGTCTCCCATATTGGCCGTGCGCCTCTACTGACCATCATACTTGTAATCAAGACTCAAGTTCTATTTTGTTCTTTATATTTCCTCACATTTTGTATTAAAAACTGATTATGAATTTTTCCAAAGAACTTTCTAATATTGATCGTCCGGACACACAATACTATAGGCCTACCGGTAAACGTTTTTAGTCAACCACACCCGCGGCCCCGGCCGGGCAGCGTGTGGGCGGCGGGGCAGACTGTGTGATGCTGATGCGGAGTTACCGGTATCGGTCTTCGGATCCAACAAATTTGACGACTTAAGAAAACTGAATGAATTGAATACTCACGCTTTTTTAATGTCTGCATCTATTGCCGAACGTGTCAAGGCAAGCATTCCATAGTAATCGATTCCCATTTTTTTCTTTAATTAGTGCTAGTTTGTTTTTTAACAAAATAAATGTGGCGTTCTTTGATTGGAATCGAACTCCCGGCTCGCTCTCGATTCGCTCTCTATTTAGATTGTTGCTAGCTAGCAACGAACGCAGAGGGCGTCAAAACTTCACTGGCGACATCCAAGGCCTGGCGATTGCAAGCCGCAAGCGGTGTCACTAGCTGAAATATTCCCAATAGAAAAAAAATGACATTTTTTTAATAGATGTGAAATTAGAGGGTGGAATGTTTACCACCATCCCAGAAGGAAAAAAAACCGTAAGACCACTGATTTTCTTTGCTGGTTTGCAGTGGATTTTTACTGGTTTCCAATATGTTTTTACTGGGCCAGTTGATTTTTTTAACTGGACCAGTACAACTGGAGACTAGTTCCAACAACTGCATTCCAGTTGAAGCAATTAGTAATACCAGAAAATTGTTTTTCGTGAAACTGATGCTACTGGTCCAACAAATGGTCTCCAGTATATGTTTACTGGACCAGTTGATTTTTAACTGGACCAGTAAAAATCAACTGGAGACCAGTTCAAACAAAGTAGTAATACCAGTTAAATTGTTTTTCATCAAACTGGTGTTGTACTGGTCCAACAAATGATTACTTTATTTCAAGTCAGATCATATGACGAATTATGGACAATGAATCTTGCAATTCAGAGAAAGTTATTACCGTTATCATTGTTATCAACATTATTTTCATAATTATCATAATTATCATGATTATTATGATCATTGTTGTTATCATTCTTATTACTGTATAATATCATTAATATTATCATAATTATCAAGTACTGAAATTATCATTAAAATAATTATTTCATTTTTTAAATGATTACGTTCAAAGCAAGATATATTCCTGGTAGAGTCAACTGGTCTAAAGTAATTCTGAATTGTTTGAAATTGAACTGGTCAAGACCAGTAATACCAATAATTCTGATGATGCTGATCACGTGGTTTACTCATTTGCACATTTCATTTTTTTAAAGCGTTTCATCAATATCTGACAAGTTGTCAGATCTGACAACTTTCCTGGATTCTGATTGGTTGAGAAGCACTGTTACTATAGTAACTGTCGGATAAAGCAGGACTTGTCGGATAAAACGTCTGACAAGTCCTTTCATGAAACGCTCCCCAGGATTTAGAATGGGGTCCGACCACTTGACTGAAGGTCCGCGAGACCGACTTTTTTTTCCTTCATCAGGGGAGCGTTTCATCAATATTTTCATCCGACAAGTTGTCAGATCTGACGTCTTTCCTTGATTTATTTGATTGGCTGAGATGCACTGTTCCTATGGTAACTGTCGGATAAACTGGTACTTGTCGGATAAAATGTCCGACAAGTCGTTTCATGAAACGCTCCCCAGGTGATGAGTGGGTTAAAGCGCCTCGTTGAAGCAGCGTATGCCTTCGGGGGGGGGGGGGGGGGGGGGGGTAGAGCCACACATTTCCCGGTAGTGGGCTGTAGTGAGCACGCGAATCGTGCGAAACACGAAAGGGCTTTCTTAGGGGGGGGGGGGTGTTTCCGATACTTACAGTAGAAACTTACGTTGCCTAATTCACCGGCACTACTTAATCACTACCTCTACTCATTTAACGTTTATTTTTATGGTAATTCTGCTTCATGATCTTGTGCATTTAATGTTTAACAAGAAAGTTGGATATATGGAAAAACATACACCTGGAACATTGAACCTTCATTATGGGCAATCCTATCTTACATGTCTTAGCACTTTTTTTTCATTTAAACAACCAAAAATAAGAAGATCCAGAAGGTGAAAGTTTTAAAGAAATGAACGTACATTAATTTGTCACTCAATTAAGATCGAGTGCCGGTTTAAATCAGTATTCCTCCGAGAAGCCTGTCCTCGAGGAATGGTCTTCCGGGGGAGTTTTCATGGGGGAGTCGCCCTCCGGAGGAGTAATCCTCTCGGGGAGTTGTCCTAAAACCCTTTTTTTTATTATTGCTGTTACTATTTTTGTTATCATGATAGCAGCAGCAGCAGTAGTAGAATAAGAAGTCGTAGTAGTCGTAGTAGTAGTCGTAGTAGTAGTTGTAGCAGTTACATTATTATTGTTTTTATCATCATTATTACTATCATTATTGGGAGGGGGCTCGTTCTAGATCATGGCCACAGATATAAAAAAACAAAGTAAGTGTGGCATCTATATCTTGGCGTTGTTGGAGGAAGCAATATCAGGGACGAGCAACAACAAATGTTTTCCAAGTTGAGGATGGGGTTCGTCCAAATAGGACGAGGGTGAGTATTCTGTATAAAGTTCCATTAATAGATAACATGCCGGCATGGCCTCATCAGTCCCCCACCTTACTGGGTAATTCCACAGATGATGACAGATCGACGTGATTTCGAGACTTAAACAAGAACTGAAAGATGCGGATCGCTTGCGTCATTACATAGCCAGAGGGGGCGGGGTATCCCCCCCCCCAAGAAAAAAAACACACATTAATTCTTCAACCGGGCTGGAGCCTGGAGACAAATACAACAAAAAACTAACGCAAACAAAGTGAGAGCAAGCAGGGAAGGGATTGTCGAAGTGTCGAAAGGGTTGGTGAGCAGAGCGGGGATCACCGCACCCTATCGAGAGAAGCAGCCCCCCCCCCCCCCCTCCCCAGTTATCGCGACTGAATGGCTTGAGAGCGGAGAGAACATTCCATGCTTAGACTCCCCAAATGTAACACTACACATGGCACTTTTTCTATATATTTTATTGGAGTTTTTAAATAGTTTGCCCCAGAGTATTCGAGAACACGGTTTTCATTACGTAAAAATATGAAAACTCACTTGATTAAAGATCAAGTCCACCCCAGATAATTGTTGATCTAAATAAATCTTTCCTGGATTCTGATTGGTTGAGAAGCACTGTTACTATAGTAACTGTCGGATAAAGCAGGACTTGTCGGATAAAACGTCTGACAAGTCCTTTCATGAAACGCTCCCCAGGATTTAAAATGGGGTTAGGGTTAGGGGTTAGGGTTGGGTTTGGGTTAGGGTTAGGGTTAGGGTTGGGTTAGGGTTGGGGTTAGGGTTAGGGTTGGGTTGGGTTAGGGTTAGG